>NW_018743352.1:0-160557 GCF_001683475.1 Chenopodium quinoa | reverse complement strand
GCTTATTTGAATTTGCTTTTTCAGTTGATCCTGCACTAGAGATAGTTGAACAGTTAATTTGTGCTCTCATTAAACCTTATCAACTCATCGCTAATATCATTTTAGTACTTTATTATTTAAGCATTTGAATGTCACTTGTATTGGACATGTCAGTTGTCTAATCATTTGCTTAGTCTACATGTATTTGTGGAAGGCAACTATATGATCGCTTTCTAGAGCAGATACTGTCACATTGGTATACAGTCTCACTTTTTGAATGTTCTGGTACTTGATTCTAAGAGAAAAAGTTATTTGGCTAAAATGTTCTTCCTTAGCCCCACATCAAATGAATCCTCACCAGACTCATGTGACATATTAATTAGCCTAATAATTATACTCATTCTAAATATATACTACGGAGAACTATGATTATCACGGAGTTGATTTATCCAATATTATAACCATTTTGATTTCACATGCCTTTTCCTGCTTTATATTAAGAACACCTGTGTCAATCTTGGATATAAATCAACTAAGTTGCAGATAGTTTCCTGGATAAATAAGATTTATATGTATGATTTATTTTTACCCCTTTGCGGATTATCATCCATTATCAGTTTGAAGGTTCCATGCGTGTGTTTTTCTCTATGTAACATCATTCCAATATCAAGAGTCTGCAGAGCCTCTTCACTTGATGACTTGATGTTCAATTTATTTGTTTTGATTGGGGCAAGCCCCATGATGCATGTCTGAAGCTGCTGCACTTTTTACTGCTTTCCAATTCAATACAGTCTTTTTGTTTTGCGGGAATTGTTTTAAATGAAATTTCTGTACATTTTGCATACTTTTGTAGTTACCTGTAAGGTCTATAAGAAATAGGTTAATTTGTAACCTCTTAATCTCTCCAACAGTTAAATGCTTAACTCTGTTGACATGGCACCTGCTGATTTCAGAAGCTGGAGCCTGGAGGAAGGGTACGGCGGACAAAGGCTTCAGCAGGCTGCCCAATGCTTAGAAAACAGAAGTTGCAAAAGGATTTCGTGAGTGATGTCTCTCAGCAAGAGGCTTTAGATATTGAAGATCTTCTTGATCTTGGTAGCAGATTAGGAACTTGTCCATACTATGGCTCAAGACGTATGGTTCCAGCAGCGGACCTTGTTGTGCTTCCTTATCAATCTCTACTATCGAAATCTTCTCGTGAATCCCTTGGTATAAATTTGAAGAATAATATCATTATAATAGACGAGGCTCACAATTTAGCTGATTCACTTATTGGCATGTATGATGCAAAGATTACTTTGTCACAGGTAACTTTTTCCTCATTCATAGCCCTATTAGAGTATTAGCAGAAGAATTCCTATCATGAATTGGCCATTCTTTGGTATTGTTTTGAATTGGACTACTGGAGCTCTTTATATAATGAAAAAGAAAATGACAAATTTTTGCCATCAGTTTGACTGCTTGAGGTTCTAAAATTCAATTAAATTTGATTGTCATTTCAGTTGGAAAACTTGCATCAATGCTTGGAGAATTACCTTGAAAAATTCCGTAGCCGTTTGGGGCCTGGAAATAGGAGATATATCCAAATCTTGATGATCCTGACCGAGCTTTCATGCAAGCTATATTCGATGAGGATGAAACAAATGATAATGTAACTAGCAATGCTGTTGAAAGAACAAAAGGTCCAAATGAATCATCAGTGACAATAAATGATTTTCTATTTGCTTTGAATATCGACAACATCAATTTTTGTAAAGCTCATAAATTATGTTAAGGAAAGCAACATCATTCACAAGGTGCGCAAATGTTTGCAGCATTATCTTATGCATGATCTTTTTGATTTCCTTGCATTCTTCTGTGTAGCTTACTGTCATAGTTTAATGCTCAGGTCAGTGGATATGGAGATAAGGTTACATGCTTGGAGAAGCAGATCCCTGGAGGTTCTATCAAGTAAAGAAGGGGGAAGTACTTTGTCTGGATTTCGGGCACTACTTGATATGCTATTATCATTGACAAATAAAAATGTAGATGGGAGGATAATAGTCTCAAAGCTGAGATCAAAAGGACTGTCCGAGCAAGATGGATTCATCAAATATGTTATGCTCACTGGTGAAAAGATTTTTTCTGAGGTTTGCTTAACTTACCTTCCATTGCTTTCTACTGTTACCTTGTGTGGTGGTATTTATCATGATTGTATAGGTTTAAATGAATGATGGCCTTTTTGTAGATTGTAAATCAAGCTCATGCAGTTATCTTGGCTGGAGGAACTCTGCAACCTATAGAGGAGACAAGGGAGAGACTCTTCCCTTGGCTACCATCACAAAGTTTGCATTTCTTTTCATGTGGTCATATCATCCCTCCTGAGAGTATCCTACCAGTTGCCGTATCAAATGGGCCATCTGGCCAGTCATTCGATTTCAGCTATGCATCCAGAAACTCACCAAAAATGGTCCGTCATTTGCCCCCCTCCTATTTCATTTCGCAAGACTGCTATATTTTTGTTTTTTTGTAATCCTGAGGACATTATGCTGAGTTTGAATACATATAGATTCTTTAAAGCTGCTAGGAATCAGATTACTCACAAGCAGATTTAGCTAAGATTGCAGAAATTAGAGAAAAGTGGGGGATAGTTTGTATTGAATTGATCAGTGTAACTACTCAATACAACCCTTTTATTCGAGAGGAAAGGAGCTCTCCAACTAAGCAAAAGCTTAACAATATAATTTACATAATTATTACAGCAGAGGCCTCTCACTTAAATACAATTAGTTTCCCTCACAACTTGCTAACTGAAACAGATTCTCCATTAACCTCTCTCCATAACAAACTTCTCATAACAAACTCCTCTAACAGAAAATGACACCTCAGCCCCTGCCTCATTAATTGATTTTGCTGCCCTTGCCATGCTTTCTTTCTTGCATAAGTAAACACTACTGGACACGTAGGCGCATCCCTTGCAAAAGCACGTATCTGCTCTGGTGTAGTCTTCTTAGTGACCTAAATTTTAATTCTCTGGAGTTGCTTTTGTTTTCTTGTTGATGTACATTCTTCTTACAAGTAACTATTCAGCCAAACATTTGAATGCTGAAAGTTGTTCTTTTTATGTGTTTTGGAAGTGCAGATTGAGGAGCTTGGTCTCATGCTTTGCAATTTGGTGAGTGTAGTTCCTGAAGGAATAGTTGTATTTTTCTCTTCATTTGATTACGAAGACAAGATCTATGAGGCATGGAGAACAAGTGGGATTTTAAACAGGATTACAAAAAAGAAGCGTTTGTTCCGAGAACCTCGAAGTAGTTCAGATATTGAAGGTGTTCTGAAGGAGTACAAGGATACAATTGACATGCTTTCTAATAAAGCCCTAAACGAAAGCAAAACATCTCTAAATGGTGCAGTGTTATTGGCTGTAGTTGGTGGTAAGATATCAGAAGGCATCAACTTCAGTGATGGAATGGGCAGATGTATAGTTATGGTCGGGCTTCCTTACCCTAGCCCATCAGATATTGAGTTGATTGAGAGAATCAAGCACATGGAAGGCATTGGTGACACAAAAGCTACCAACTCATTACAGGTTTCAAATAATGACACATATATTGGAGGAAATGTTAACGCTGGGTTTGACATTTTACGACGTTGCAAGCGAAGAGGCAAGGAGTATTATGAAAATCTTTGTATGAAAGCTGTGAATCAGTCAATTGGTGAGCATTATTAGTGCTTGACCTATAATTAGTTGCTTGCTTTTCAATCTTTGTTTATATCATGTATTCCAAACACAGTTTTAACCTCATACATGTATACTTCTTCCCAACTTGCAGGTAGAGCAATTCGTCACATAAATGATTATGCTGCTATTTTGTTGATTGATTCACGGTATGTGTCTGACCCTATAAAGCGAAGTTCTTCACCCCCAGCTAGCAAACTACCACAGTGGATTCAAGACCGTCTTATCTCTTCTACTTCCAACTACGGTGAAGTTCATAGACTGTTACATCAGTTCTTTAAGATTAACAAGAATAAAGTAAGGTAATGTTCAAAAATTGGAGAATCAGTCTTTAACTTAGCAAAACCAAGTACAGCCACCAGCACACCCAAAGTCTGCTCCAGCCTTGTCCACCTCTGAGATCATTCCCTTGTATAGATAGACGTAAGACAATAGATTTCTTGGCCAGATTCAGCAACGACAAGTTTGTTAACTCTAGCCATGATTTTTTCGCTGTTGCTCCTAATTTAGGGTTTTTTTTTTTTTTTTTCCTTCCTTTTCCAGTAAGCTACATGAGATAGAATAGTATTGTACTTCTCAATATAAGTGTCCATGATACAGTACACAGCTATAATGCCTATAAACCTGCATAATTTCATGGTATAAAAATTGTAAGTCAATGCTAAGATCTTTAACCTTGCAAGCTATGTTAATTAATTCTCTTTCTTTCTTTTTTTCTCATTTTTAAGCCCTTGTCCAAACATGTCTTTCTTTGTATGATTTAGTCATTTGAATAATTTCATGTTGTGAATTGAATTTTTTTTTTTTTTTGAAACAAATCAATTCATTAATAAAAAGCCATCCGACATCTACATGTTGTGAATTGAACTTGTGTAGCCTTAATATGAACTAATCTAATATTATTTGTCATTTTGTAACCTAATTTGAAATTGTTAATGTTTAATAATTTTTTTTTAAAAAAAAAATTAGGCTAAAATATAGAAGCTTAATTTTTGACACCTAGATGCTATCTTAGCTTGTACTAAAATTTAAAGTACTGAATGTGAATTATAGTCAATCATTGTGGAATAGTTAAAACCATTTAGTATAAAGAAGAAATTATCATTTTGTGTATTTTGAAAAATATAAAAGTAAATTATAAAAAAAAGAAAAAAAGAAAACCATATAATCTACTAGTATAAAAAATAACATATGAGACTAGAGATTTAAATTGTCTTAAAAAAAAACAGATAAGATTAAATATCAATTTAAAAAAGAAAAAAAATTATGTTTTCAATAAGAAATTCATCTACTACGACACCACATATAATCAACTATTACAACAAAAAAAATCATACAAAGTTTAAGATAAAAACTCTTATTGGTTAAACGCAAAAGAGAGATATTAGTTGGTATATTAATACGCGTAAAAAGCCAAAGTTTATCTAACAAACTTTGTCTCCTACATATTCACCCGAGTACACGCCGTAGACTCCGAAATATTCATCCGGTTACATACCATCGTCTACTCTCGATTACTCACCGGATTCACCCGAGTACACCCCGAAGTCACCGGAGTACACCCCATCGTAGCCGCCAATGTCTCCAAATTACAAGCCGTGCTAAGCAAGGCACCTTTGACAGGATCTTGTTGCAGATTAGTTTTAATTCAGTAAAACTTGTTAGTTTGTTGACAAATTGTAAAGCAATTTAGTTGAAGAGTGTTCTGTTGTTAATATTTGTTCATGTTGAAAGTCTGGAGACATTAGATAATTTCTTGTTATATTCTCTTTTAATTCCAATATACAAGTAATACACGAGTACTTAATTTCTACACCCTTTTCTTTAATCTTTTATTAAGCCATTTTTTCATCTCATCTGTTTTTTTCTTGTTAATTCCTCTGTTGATTCTCTGTTAATCCCAATATAATTTTTCTTTTCTTTTTTTATTAATCTTGTTTTTATCGTTAAAGTAGCTATTTAATTTATTTTTTTTAATTTATTCATATGTTATGATTTTATATATGCATATGTATTATTCAATATATGTCTGTTAGTCTAACCTATGATGCAGATTGATAATTTTCAAGTTGTATAATAGTACATGAAAGTCAAACCTAAAATCTTTAACCTAATGTCCTTTATATATGACCTGCCTTTATAATCCGTATTAAACACATCTTCTTAGTTTGAACAAATCTCTAATGTTATTACTTATTAGCCCTTATGTGAACTTTTTGTTTTTATGAATTATCAGTGCTTATGGCTTATCTAGTTTACTTTGTACTCGTAAATTTGTAATGTTATACAGATTATCGAGTTAAATTCAATTGTATAGTGATATCCCATGTGACCACGTGTATGTCAACTTAGAAATTTAATTGCAAAGTGGGTTCCATTTTTATTATTCTAATTATGATTCTCAACAAATTCAGTTGTAAAATTAGAGCAAGAATTCAATCTCAGCAGCTTACATAATGTCACCTGCCAAAACTTACTTGAAATGTCATTTTTTGTGTACTGTCCAAAAACTGACATAGGAAGCCTCTTCCACTGTACTAAAATTTCCTTTGTCTACTAAATGACATGTACAGACACTTTTATCTGATTAAGTACTGATGTTTCATTAATCTAGTCTTAGCTGCCAAGAACATTGATTAACAAGTATCAGACTTATCTCTTAATGAATGTCCAAATACTTTCTTTAGTCGAGAACTAGTTGTCACAGTGTCCCAATCTCTTCTCGTAAAAGATAAATAGGTTATGATTTCGCTAAAACATTCATCACAAATGGAATGGCTGTGTTATGTCTGAAATCTTTTTATCGCTGCATTAAATTAAAGTAATTGCCTATATTAAAAACAAAATCACCCTAACTTAAGCTAATGGTTAAAAAATGTGACAACTTTTTCTAGACATATAAATATATTTATATGGTATATGTGACAATTTAGAACGGACGAAGAATTGATAATGGCAAGTGTAAGAAAGTGACCACACTACTACTATGCTGCAGGTCCATAAATTGCTTTTCTAAAGTGTACCCTCTGAATTTAGCAAATTTTTTGGGTCCATACTGTCCATTTTCCTTACAACCTGTGAGTTTCATATTGCTAGTAACAACTCTGCAAATGAAATTATGCTTAGCTTAGTGCCAACACTATCCTACACATAAAATGCCTGCAAAAACTACTAGGTGACTAGCCTCAGTATCTTAACATGTTGCACTATTGTATGTACTCACTGCATTATTTCATGCATTCTTGTTATCATGCCAATCGAAAATCTTATCAGCATCCCAGGTAAGATTGGTTCAGGATCATGACATCGTCTTCTATCAGTAAGGAACCCATGCTGCACAACACGTCCTTAGCTTTAAACCCAAAAATCCCGTGTTAACAAACAACTAATTTTACCAAACACTTAATATCATCGATCAACTAACTGAATGAACGAGCTATCTAACATCCGTTAAATGCAAACATCTACATCTTGACACCACATTATAAGATGAGCAAGATATATTAGCCCCATCAACAAAACTTGAATGATGATTGAAGCCTTTTGCTTACAAAGATCTTGGGACCAGCAAACAACTAGGCCAATCTAATGAATGAATTAATCCTACTTTTATAATAAAAGAAGGTATGAAACATTAAGTTTGTAATCCTAAAATTCTATCAGATTAACAGAATCCCCTGTTCATTGTTGCTTTCAATCCATGAAAATTGCCCCTACATTTTCGGGAATCGCATGGTTTTAACAAATAATTGATCATGATTTACTTAGTGCTTGAGAGCTATTATGTGACCTTTATAAGCTTTTACCCATCCTCCACTTATTGCCTTTAGCTTTTCTTCCTTAATCAATGCCACTATCTTTTCCTTTAACCTTCAGGTAAAAAACTGGTGATTATATGATCCCTTGCTATAATAGAGATAACAATTCGAATGAAACTTCCTATACGTACACGGTACATAGTACACATTCATTGTAGATATGAAAATATCGGATACAATTTTTTGGGATGGTCATCACGCGTACCTATTATTACATCATTTTCTATTGTGTATCTTGAGATGAAGGGAGCACTATGTCTTATGTATTAGAAAGAGTTATTGTGCCGTGACTTATTTAAGTTACTAAATCAATATATATGTACGATTAAAGAAACGAGAATAATGTTAGAACTAAATATACTTTGATAAATACTAGTCAAATTATAACATTATTTCAGAGGACTAGATGGTTATTTAGTACATGACTCATTCTTCCTTTCAGCCTTGTGCATAATACTTTAGTAGTTGAAGCTAGAGAGGGAAAAAAAAGAAAAGAGAGAGCAAATGTTGTTTAAGAAAACCATGCAAAAAACTAAAAACTTCTTCCAAAAATCTCTGCAAAACATCAGAAACTTCCTCTTTGGAAGCTATGATAAGATACCCAGAACCTTATTCTTAAATCCTTTATCTTGCAGCAGCATTAACCAAAGAAGCCATCACCTTGATCACATCTATCCAGACTTCTTCAACTGCAACCAATCATCAGTTTCCGGCCACACTGACCGAGGCAATGCTGACAGTTCAGTGAAGCAACTTACCAACACTGATGCTCATGACAGCACTGAAGTAATCAGCTCTGCACAGGATACAGCTGATGAGACGGCGAAACAAGTTGAAGGTCCTTAAAAAAATCAGCCATCTACTACAACTTCTACTTCTTTTAGGTATGCAATTGCAAATGGTGATGCTTATTTACTAGCACAAAAAATGAAAGAATTGGATGTAAGGGATGTGGATCATACATTGGATGTTGAAGAAGCCCTTCACTACTATTCGCGCCTTACTTGTCCAGAATATGTGGATATTGTCAACAAGTTCTGTTTGGGTCCAATTTAGTCCAATTGGGCCTGGTCACTGAATGATCCAATTAAAAGCCCAAGGTTAAGGTTCAACTCTCCAAATGTGCTAAAGTCAAAAATCAACATCCTCAAAGCCATGTCAAGGTCAGTCAACGGCCCAATCAGCTTGGCCCAGCCCAACTGACTTCCGGGCCCAATCCGCCTCCTTCATTAGCCAAGGTATAAAAGCCAACAATTTGGTCAATTCTTGGTAAGACAATAAAGCCTCAAGCAACTAAACTCTTGCACAGCTTTCTCTCTCTAATATACTGACTTAAGCATCGGAGGGGCCTTCCTCGGCGTCCCCCCCGAGGCTAGTTTACGTGTATTTGTTGTGCAGGAAACCCTCGGCTCCTGCGTCGTTCGGACCGAGACCAAGTTCCCTCAAGATAAAAGGATCTTCCGAGATTCGATTGTTTTCATCCGAAACAATTTGGCGCCGTCTGTGGGGAACGCTACTAAATTTCGCGTCAGTCATCAAACACTCCGGCAGTCGCCATGACTAAGAGTGGAAAGAGTTCCAAGAAGGCTAAGAAGGGAGGAGGCCGGATTACGGTGAGGGAACGCCAGCCGGTTTATCCCTCCCCGGAGCAAGCCTCTTCCGAATCGGAGGCCCCCATTTCTCCGGAAAGGGAAGCCTCAAGAGGTCCTAGCCTCCGGGAGGAGAACACCTCGCACCACACTCGGCAGCCGGGGCCATCCCCGAGACCGAGTGGCTCAGGTGCGAGGAACTCCCCGCCGCGCCATAGCGTGCAATCCAGGTCACATCCGCGGGAGACTCCTCCCTCCGGACCCTCCACCGAGGAAGTGGCCAGAGCAGTGGCCATCTGCATGGAGTTCCTTAAAGCTCAAGGGGCTCCAATCCAGATGCCTGATGATCACCAGCCGAGAAACCTGAAAAGGAGGATCGGTCAGGATGATGGTGGACAAGTTCCACCACATAGAGAGCTCGGCCAGAGGTGGCGAGGGGACACCCGAAACTCCAGTAAGGAGAGGAGGAGGAACCCTCAACCCTCTGACCACTCTGAAGCTCAGAATTCCATGGGGCCCTCCAAGGACCCGGAATTCGCCCGCCAAAGCGTTCACGAACGCTTGGGTTCGAGGGAGGTGAGTGTGCATAGCCGCCTCACCTTCCCAGAGGATACCGGACCCCACCCAACCTTGTCTCAGCCGGGGACGAAAACCACTTCCACCTCTGAGAGAGGAGGGAGCGAGGTCCCTGAGGCCGGGTACAAGGGGAAGGCGGTCATGGTTCCATCGAACTCGCCCTTCCAGAAGTGGATTCTGGAAGAGCATGTGCCAACGGTCAAAATCCCGGCACATATTACTTACGATGGTACCTCAGATCCTAAGGATCACATTGCCTCTTACGAGGGGCACATGTATCTGAACCCGAGGTCTGAGGCTACCTGGTGTAAATACTTTCCTACGACCCTCAAAGGTGTTGCCCAATCCTGGATCACCAAAGGGCTCAAGGAAGGCTCCATAACCGGTTGGAACGACCTCTCCAACAAGTTCAAGAGCAAATTCTCTACGGCCAACCGCCGAGAGAAGACCACTGCAGAGCTAATGAGTCTGCAGCAGGCGGAGGACGAGAGCCTCCGCGACTATCTGACTCGCTTCAGCAACGAGTCATCCGGAATCACAAGCCTGGATCAAGGCCTGGCCGTGTTCGCGCTACGGAACGGCCTCCAAGCTGGAAAGTTCCTGGACTTCATGGTCATGCATCCCCCGCAGACCCTGGAGGAAGCCTTGGAAGCATCGGATAGGTTCATCCGAGCCGAGGAGTGGAACAGATCCAGGTCTCAGTCTCGTCCGAGAATTGAGAAGCCGAAAGGGCAGCAGCCCGAAGTCTCGGCGCAGAGGAAAGGGAAGGCTAAGGCCTCAGAACCGTCCTCTGCTGCCGAGCCGAAGAAGGAAAGACACTTTCCCTACACGGGAAGGTACGATTCATACACTCCACTCTCCCTTCCCCGTGCTAAGATTTTCAGCACGACGAAGGACGAGGGGAGATTCAAAAAACCTCGTCCGTTGCCTCCCTGGCATCAGACGAGGGGAAAGGACCAGTGGTGCGAGTTCCATGACTCACCCGGACATCGCACCGAGGACTGCGTCCAGCTGAAGGACCAGATTGAGGATCTGGTCCGCAAGGGGTACCTGAGCCAATACCTCGCGGACAGGCGCGAGGAGAAAAAAGCTGAAAAAGATTCTCGGCAGGACCTCAACTTCGCTCGGAAGAAGGATAAGGGACCTCAGGGCAAGGAGTCCCTCGACATCCTAGTTATTTCCGGGGGAATCTCGCGAGGCACAGCCAAACGCCAACTGAGGGGTCTAACCCATCAGATTCATCAGGCTGAGCTTCGGCAGTCCCAGTCACCGGCGCCGAACATCCTGTTCACAGCCGAAGACTGTGAGGGGGTGGTATACCCCCACGATGACCCACTAGTAATCATTCTGGGCATCGCCAACCGCAACGTCTGGCGGACCCTCGTCGACAGCGGTAGCGGGGCGAACATCCTCTTCCGAGGAGCGTTCGACCAGCTGAGGATGGGAGCCGAGCACCTGGCCCCCGCACCCTACCCGGTGTCTGGATTCAACGGCTCTTCATCGTATCCTGACGGGAAGATTACACTTCCTGTCACCATCGGCGAAGGCCGAGCAGCTAGGAATATCATGGCCGAATTTTTGGTCGTAGATGCTCCATCTGCATACAACGTGATCATGGGGAGACCCCTCATTCACGGCATTCAAGGAGTCGTCTCCACGTATCATCAAATCATGATATACGTTTCAGACGAGGGACGCTCCGAGAAAATAAAGGGCAGTCAAAAAGAAGCCCGCCGATGCAATCACCTCAAGCCATCCACGTCTCGCCGAGGCGACCGTGGCGATGGGGAGGAAAAGCACCGGGACCGAAACGCCAAAAAGCCGAGAGGCTCAGACGTTTCGGCTAATGAAGCCCCAGACAACGAGAAATCTGATGGGGGCCAAAAGGCTGACTCCGCCTCAGAGCCGAACGACTCTGATGGCCAGCCGCGGTCAGGAAAGTCTGCTAATATTGATAGCAGGCCGGAATTCGAGGAATCCAACTCTAAGAGCATGGAGACGGATGACCTGACCGAGTCAATAGAACTGACCGTAGGAGATCCGAACAGATGTGTTAGCATCGGGTCGTCACTGGAGCCAAACACCCGTGCGGCACTCGTCCAACTCCTACGGGCCAGTGGAGACGTGTTCGCCTTCTCAGCCGCAGAAATGCCCGGGATTGATCCGGACTTCGTCTCCCATAGGCTTAATGTCGACCCCTCCAGTCGACCCATTAAGCAGAAAAAGCGGAACTACTCCGCCGAAAAGAACCAGAACATCGCAGCTGAGGTCGATAAGCTCCTAGATGCTGGGTTCATTGAACCCTGTCAGTATCCGGAGTGGCTGGCCAATGTTGTAATGGTTCAGAAGGCAAATGGTAACTGGAGGATGTGCGTTGACTTCACGGACCTGAATAGGGCATGTCCCAAGGACTCCTATCCGCTGCCGAGGATCGACCAACTGGTCGACTCGACAAGCGGGCATGCTCTGCTCAGTTTCATGGACGCATTCTCGGGATACCATCAGATCTTCATGCACCCCGAGGACCGAGCTAAAACAGCGTTCATAACAAGTTCCGGGTTGTACAATTACAGAATGATGCCCTTCGGATTGAAAAATGCGGGGGCAACATATCAGAGGTTGGTTGATCAGGTTTTCGTCGAGCAAAAGGGCCGAAACATGGAGGTTTATGTTGACGACTCAATCGTCAAAAGCATAAAAGAAAAAGATCATGTCACGGACCTAGCCGAAACCTTCGCCACCCTCAGAAAATACAAAATGAAGCTGAATCCGAAGAAATGTGTCTTCGGCGTGAAGTCAGGCAAGTTCCTCGGCTTCATGGTCAGCAAGAGGGGGATTGATGCAAACCCCGCCAAAGTACAAGCTGCTTTAGACCTCCCCGAGCCGAAGACAAAAACAGATATTCAGCGTCTAGCCGGGAGAATGGCTGCCTTGTCCAGGTTCATCTCACGAGCCTCAGACAAAGGGCTCCCTTTCTTCAAGGCGCTGAAGCTCCAAAATTCAAAAGGCATTGAATGGGGAGACGAACAAAAGTCAGCCTTTCAGCAGCTCCGTGAACACCTGGCTCAACTCCCAACACTGGCAAGGCCAGTCGTAGGAGACATCCTATACTTATACGTGGCGGTCAGTCCAGCCACGGTAAGCGCGGTGCTGCTAAGGGAAGAAGAAAAAGTTCAACAGCCGATCTATTTCGTCAGCCACACCCTGACGGATGCCGAGACGCGCTACCCATTGTTAGAAAAAGTGGCTTATGCAGTGGTGGTGGCTGCTCGGAAGTTGCGACCCTATTTTGATTCTCATCAAATAGCGGTTCTAACTGATCAGCCGTTAGAGAAAGTCCTCGGCAAGGTTGAAAAATCCGGTAGACTAGCAAAGTGGGCTTTCGAGCTCACCGAGTTCAGTATCGGTTATCAGCCGAGAACAGCCATCAAGGCGCAAGCCTTGGCAGACTTCTTGGCCGAGTGCTCCTATCAGGAGACTCTGGATGCAAGGAGGAAAATCTGGACCGTCTTCACGGATGGGTCCTCCACCGTGAACGGTTCGGGGGCAGGGGTCGTCATTACCTCTCCCGAAGGCAAAACCTTCGAGTATGCACTAAAATTTTCATTCAAAGCCTCTAACAACGAGGCCGAATATGAAGCAGCCATTGCTGGCTTAGACCTGTGCATATCGTTGGAAGCCGAGCATGTCTACCTCAAGACAGATTCTCAGCTGGTCGCCAATCAGATCCGGGGGGAGTATGAGGCTAAAGAGCCTTCAATGGCAGCTTACCTCACGAGGATCAAATCGACAATTGCGAAGCTGAGATCTTTCGAAGTAGAGCTGATCCCAAGGGGTCAAAATGCTCAAGCGGACGCACTCTCCAAACTTGCAAGCTCAACTCTGACTGAGTTAAGCCGTTCTGTCTATGTGGAGGTGCGCCGAGAAAAGAGTGTAGCCGAAGCAATATCAATCTGCTGCGCTGCACTCGAGCCGAGCTGGATGGATGACATCCTGGCTTATAAACTCAGGGACGAGCTCCCCGAGGATAGGAATTCGGCCTCCAAGATAAAGCGGATCAGTTCACGATTCCTCGTCTTCGGCGGCCAACTCCTCAGAAAATCCTTCTCCGCTCCATTATTGAAATGCGTGGGTCCAACGGATGCCGACTATATTCTCCGTGAGATTCACCTCGGCATCTGCGGAAACCACATAGGAGGGAGAACCTTAGCCCACAAAGCTCTCAGGGCAGGGTATTTTTGGCCTACAATGATCTCGGATGCAAAGAACATGGTCAGAAAATGCGAGAAATGCCAAAAATTTGCACCGATAATCCATCGGCCATGCCTAGATCTCCAGCCAATTCTTAATCCTCTTCCATTTGCACAATGGGGGTTGGATATTCTGGGACCCTTTCCCGAGGCCCCATACAAAAGAAAGTGGCTGATAGTCGGAATCGACTATTTCAGCAAATGGATTGAAGCGGAAGCTGCTTCAAGCATATCTGAGCAAACTGTCAGACAGTTCATCTGGCAGAACATAATAACTCGGTTCGGCATCCCAAAAGTTTTTGTGTTCGACCACGGCAGACAGTTTGACAACCTGCCCTTGCGCCGATACACTGATCAATTCGGGATAAAATTGGCTTACTCCGCGGTTTGCCACCCTCAGAGTAATGGCCAAGCCGAAGCCGCAAATAAACAGATCCTTAACGCTCTCAGAAAAAGAGTAGAGGATCAAAAGTCCAAGTGGGTAGAGGAACTTCCGGGAACCCTCTGGTCACTCCGGACAACCAAGAAGGAGGCAACGGGGCATTCACCTTTTCAGCTGGTGTATGGATCCGAAGCAGTGCTTCCAGTGGAAGTGGGCTCAGAAAGCCTACGAGTGAATCTCTTCTCAGCCGAGGAAAATGAGCAGCTCATGAAAGAGTCCCTCGACTTCCTTGACGAGATTAGAGATCTAGCCCGAGAAAGGATGGCTGCACACAAGCTCAGAATGAGCAAGTCCTACAACCGAAGAGTCTATCAACGACCTCTCAGAGTTGGGGATTTAGTTTTGAGGAATGCTGCAGCTGTTCAAAAAAGTCGCATTCATGGCAAACTCTCAGCATCTTGGGAGGGACCTTATGAAATTTATCAAGAGCTTCAGCCCGGTACCTTCAGACTCAAACAAATGGATGGCACCGAGCTGAAAAACCATTGGAATGCCGATGTGCTCAAAAAATACTATGTGTAAATCCTTCGGATAGTACAATCTATGTAAGTACACTGATTTTGTTTATAAAAAGGCCATCGAGCCAGTATTCATTCAGATTGCGTGTATTCTTTAAGTCTTTATGCTTTCTACGGTTTTTCAAAAATTCAAGGTTTCATTCGGCGCTGTCCGGGGTATTGCATAATGATGCCTTGTACCTCGGCAAGCCGTAAAACCTGCCAAAAAAAGATACAAGCCCGAAGTATTGCATAGTGATGCCTTGTACTTCGGAGAATCTGTTCCTTTGGGCAAAAAGGCCATAGACTTATCCGAAACATAGCCTAAAAAATAGGAACTGATAAAGCCCCGAAGTATTGCATAGTGATGCCTTGTACTTCGGATGAATCAGTTCCGGGTGGTAGTTGCAACTCTGAAGTATTGCATGATGATGCCTCGTACTTCAGATAAACTGCTGCCCCGGCATGGTGTTTCGGATAGTTGTTCCCTTGGATGAATTGAAGAAAGTGTCACAAGAGTACCATCTCTAGAGTGAAAACTCTCAGGTGGGAAATCAGTACTTTAAAAACAGATGTAGAAAATAAAGCAAAGTGTTCAAAGATCCTCGGCTTAGCCGAGAAAAATTATCAGCCATTCCAGAATTCAGAAGACCTCATCTTCAGATTTCTGGGGGGGCAGAGGGAAATAGAGAAATGGCACAACTGATCTAATACCCTTCAGCTCAGCCGAAGTTTGATACTTATGTCAGTTTTTTCACAAGTTGAAAACATCCGAGTACAAACGGCAAAAAGAAGTCTCAGCAGAAATGATTCTCGCTAGCCGAAGTTCTGCACTTAGCAAATATTTGAAAGATCATTCAAAGAAAGCAGTAAAGTGCGAAGACTGGTAAAGCGAAGAAAAAAAAAATACACAAGAAAGCTGAGAAAGTGAACTTCTTTGAAATAAAAATGTTGAATTACAAAAATAGTCGGCAGCCGCCCACAAGCGGAAAGTAACAGCTGCCGAAATACGTACAGGCAAAATAAAAATATAATAAGCTGTTGTACGATAAGGCAAGCTGAAGCAAAAAAAAACAAAAGGCAAAAATTCAGAAAGCGGCAAGTCTAAAGTTAAGCACATGATGAACCGCAAGATTCTGAAGACGACTGCCCGAGTTCCTATGCTTCAGCCGGAGGATCAGACTGATCAGCGTTGAGTCCCATGGTGGCCTCAGCCCCAGCAGCAGAAGAGGCGGGCTTTGCACTTTGCCGAGCCTCCCTTTCCCTCTGCTCAGCTTCCAACTCCAGTCTTTCAGCTTCCTCTTCGGCTTCCTCAGCCTTAAGAATTTCAGCTTCAGCTGGAGTTGCATACTTCATGTGAGGGTCTTCGGGATTCTGGACCCACTCAGCACATTTAGACCAGTCCAGCTTCGGCTCAGCATGAAGGCAGAGTCTTCGGCATACTCGGAATCCGTTTCTGAAACCCATCTCATATTCCTCTTGGGTGTAAACACGGACTTTGAGTAAAGCCTCAGCATCAGCCAGCTTCTTCTGGGTCTCCTCCAAGTCTTCCTTGGATTTCTTCAGCTGTTCAGCGACTTTGGAGGAGGACCCCTTCAGCTCATTCAGCTCTTGCTGAATTTGGAGAGCCTTTGTCTGAGCTTGGGCCACTTCAACTTTCTGGATCAGCAGTTGATCCTCAGCCTCTTGGAATTTAGCTCTTTGAGCTTCAGCAGCAGCAGCAGCCTCTGAGAGTTGGACGTCTTTGGCCAAGAGCAACTCTTCAGCAGCCATTCGGCTGGCTTCAAGAGCCTCTAGACGCTGCTGCACTTCAGCTTGTGCAGCAGTTCCTTCTTGAATTCGACTCTCAATAGCAGCCTTGAATTTGGAGACGTCCACTCCCATATGCTCCTGGAGGAATTTTTCCCCTTCCATCAGTGGGGGAAAAACCTCCATCTCCATAGCATCGCAGAAGGTTTTCAGAGCTTCGGCAGCTTTTTTACCGTACTCCTCAACCTCCTGCTGCTTCTCTTCAGCTGCTGCTTGCTTCAGCTTAGCAAGCTTAACTTCCTCTTCAGCCACCTTCCTTTCGTGCACAGCAGCGTCTACCCTATCTTGTAGGGTATCAATCAGCTCTACAGTGAGAGTCTGATTGTGCACGAACTGAAAACAGGAAGACAAAAAAAAAATAAGTAATAAGAAAAAAATAGAGCTGAATTTCGGAGGAAATGAAGGAAAATTACCTGCATCATCAGCAGTTGGTTAGACCTGGCTGGGTCAGGAACTGATCTACTGGATTCGCCCATCCCAGCAGTGGCCTTCAGCGACCAGATCCTTGCCCTGTCTACTTCGGACATGCCAGCAAAATTGCCGAAGTAGGCTGCAGCTCCTTCTCGGTTTTGACCCCATATGAGGTCCCAGATGTGATCTGGGATTGGAATTCGGGGGGCCGAGAAACCCATTTCTCCAGAATGCAGAGTCTGGAAAGAAGGGAAGGACGACGATGGAGCTTGATTAGCTTTGGTTGTCTCAGCATCGTCCTTCTCAGAGGAGTCAAGTACTATGACCTCCTCTTCTTCAGGGGTGAGGACGAAAGCCTCAACCTCTCTTGCGATATCTGCCGTGAAGCCTTCAGCACTTGACATCACGGCATCTTTATTTCCGTGCTCAGCAGCACTCTCCTTGATTTCTTCTTGGACCCCTCCCTTAGGTTCGGGAGTCCTCTGATCCACCTCCATCTCAGGAGGTGGCGGAGGGGTCTTTTGAGGAGATTGGGGTGTTGGCTGGGGAACCCTCGGCGATCCATTGCCTTCCTCAGGTTCCCTTATTGCGACGCCGATGGTCATCGGCCTCTGCTGAAAGTCATGAGGGCCGATGATGGCCATCCTTCGGCGCCTTTTCAGAAGAGGCTGCTCGTCCATATCTGAGTCTGAAGACTCTTGTATTTGATCTTCGGGACGAACAGGAGCTTTGCCTTCTCTGTGTCTGTTACTCTCTTCAGACTGTAACAGACAGGGGGGAAGAAGAGTGTGAGTAAAAAAAAAAAAAAGAAGAAAGACAAAGTTAAGTCTAAAGGCTCACCGAGGTCTTCAGCAAAGCCTCGTCTTCTTCAGCTGCCCTAGCCGCAGCTTCTTCAGCAACTCTGGAGGACCCTTCTCCACCTTCACAAGCTTCAATAACCCGTGCAACCTCTTCGGCTGTACGGGCAGCTTCAGCTTCTTCTTCCAGCAGCTGAAACAAGGGATCTCTCTTCTTCCACCAAGGCTTCTGCCTCTGATACAGAGCAACAGCCTCAATTTGGAAGTGGGAAGAGTCCAGATGAACTTCCCTATGCCTCGGCTCAGTGATAGACGGGGCCCGTTCAGTTACAACTCGCTCTCGGTTAACACCAAGACGAGCGTAGTTAATACCAACGTTGGTCTCGTCCCGCTCTGAAAAAAGGAAAGGGAAAAAGTTTAGCTCAGATATGTTGGCACAGCATAAAAAAGCAAAGTGAGAGAAGAAAAAGAGGTAGCTAAAAGCCTCGGCCCCAGCCGAAGAAGCTTACCATCCTTAAACTTTCGGCTGAGGCCAACAGCTGCTAGCATATTCTCTTGGAAAACGTAATGCGTATCGGGGAGCCAAGTCTCCGGGATATGCTGCATTCGACCACTCCCCCCGGGTTCGGCAGCTTGCCGAAGATATGTTGCTGATCCAGGTTCGGATCCGCCCCGTTATCTGCGGGGGGACCTAGACTTCCCATTTCGGGATCAGGCTCAGCTAAGTACCGGGGAGCGCTGAAGACACAAGGGTGGCCCGGATCTATGGGTGCCCTAACCCAAATCCATTGACCTCTCCAGTCCTTGTCTGAAGAGTCATTTGGCCACATGGTCAAGTATTGGGGCCGGGACTCAATCCGATACCACCCAGAACCATGGCTTCCGTGCCCACTCTGAATATTTGGCACTAGCCGATGGAGCTTTCTGAAGCAGTGCAGGTTCGGCACGTATCTGAAGAACTTGCAGACCCATAAGTATGTCATCACCCTTCGGATACTGGTGGGGGTTAGCTGACATAGGGAAATGTTGTAATGGATCAGCAAGTCTCGGACGAAAACGTCCAAAGGGAACCTCAGCCCATACTGAAGCTGTCTCGTGTACACCCCCACATACCCCGGGGGTGGACGATGGATTCTATCGGATGCTGAGGGCATTCGGCACCAATATCCATCAGCTTCAAAAATGCCGTAGTGCAACTCAATTTGCTCGGCAAATCGATATTGATCGGCGTTCTCTACCCACCATGAGTAGGGGCGGTTCTTTATCATGGCCGAAGCTACTTCGGCATCCTCCCACTCTGAAAACCCTGGGAGGATATCCCAAAGGACAGCGGGAACTTCATCATCCCGTCCTGAAGCGCTCACCCCCTCAGCCCTCTGAGGAGGAGCCGAAGAAATGGGAGTCGCCCTAACCCCTTCAGCAGGGTCAGACTCTGTCCTTCGTCCATTCCAGGTCCCAATCCTGTCCCTGGGATCGGGGATTAGCCTTGCTCTTCTTGGAGCACGGGCTCCACCTCTAACTCCCCTCACCATTGACGAATTTCGAAGGAAAAAGTCGAAAAAGGGGAAAGAGTGCAAAGTCGAAGAAAAATGAAATAAAATCAAAGGAATTTACCTTGATCTGAAGCAAAAGCCGCCGATTTACGAATTGGTAGTGACAAGTCTCAGCTTCTAAGCTTAATGCTCGGGGAATTTGCGAAGTTTTGATGCGGGCTCTTGAGCGTTCTTGAGAATTCTGGGTTTGTGTTGATGAATGAGTGGGGAGAGAAGACGCGCCTCTATTTATATCTCCAGAAATGGGAATTCAAGGAGTCTGCGTTTCAATTTCTCTCAAGCACCCCACTAAGTAACCGTTAAACACACGACCTTGCAGTTAAATCGCCCACTACCCGTCCAACTTCCGCAATTATCCACATTAACTGTTGTTATCTCATTAATCATGGGTTAATTATGGTTTAAATTCACATTTTTGGATTAACAAATCATTCACTTCCCTCCTTTTCTGATTAAATCAAACCCGACCCGTCATCCTTCCAAATCGGGTCTGGGGGGCAAGTTGTTTGGGTCCAATTTAGTCCAATTGGGCCTGGTCACTGAATGATCCAATTAAAAGCCCAAGGTTAAGGTTCAACTCTCCAAATGTGCTAAAGTCAAAAATCAACATCCTCAAAGCCATGTCAAGGTCAGTCAACGGCCCAATCAGCTTGGCCCAGCCCAACTGACTTCCGGGCCCAATCCGCCTCCTTCATTAGCCAAGGTATAAAAGCCAACAATTTGGTCAATTCTTGGTAAGACAATAAAGCCTCAAGCAACTAAACTCTTGCACAGCTTTCTCTCTCTAATATACTGACTTAAGCATCGGAGGGGCCTTCCTCGGCGTCCCCCCCGAGGCTAGTTTACGTGTATTTGTTGTGCAGGAAACCCTCGGCTCCTGCGTCGTTCGGACCGAGACCAAGTTCCCTCAAGATAAAAGGATCTTCCGAGATTCGATTGTTTTCATCCGAAACAAGTTCTTCATGGACATGTACGGGGATTTTCACCTCCCACAACCTTCAATCAGCATAAGCTCTTCGAGCAGCAGGAGACTCGGTCCTTTAGCACTTTAACCAGATTAGTTACTGTTGTGCGACAGCGGAAGCAAAGGTCGTAAACAAACAAGAAAACAATAAAGAAATTCAATGCAAACAATAAGAACAACACCAAGAATTTACGTGGTTCACTATCGATGTGATAGCTACGTCCACGGGCACCGAGATCGAATGATTTCACTATAAACTGCAAAGATTACAAAGATGATTCTTGTATTTCTCAAGAACGGCTTTCACTCTGTCTCTCTTAACCCTAATACTGATATTAGGGAGGTTTTATATTAATCCCTAATTAAAAGATACTTGGGCAAAAAGATAATAAAATAAGATAACCTAAAACCGCAAAATCCGCGTTCCGTATTTTTCCTTCTCCGCCCGGTCAGACCGGGCAAGGTCTGCCCGATCGGGCGCGAGAAGAAAACTCCATACGAATGCTTCAACGTATCCAACCCCCACCGCCCGGTCAGACCGGGCAAGGTCTGCCCGATCGGGCGAAGGCTCGCCCGGTCGGGCGAAGGCTCGCCCGGTCGGGCGCGAGAGCAGCTTCTTCAACGAATTTGCCAGGCACCTCTTCTTCTTCCGCCCGGTCAGACCGGGCAATGTCCGCCCGATCGGGCGGACAAAGCTACGAAGTACGAGTCACCTAATATACTTATCAACAATCTCCACCTTGACGAGAACTCGTAGTCAGCAAACAACCCCATCAAGACATAGTGAAAAAACATCTCAAGCCAAACCCGATGCAGGACTCATGCATAAGCCATACATCCCGATAAGTCTTCAACCAAGACCCATCACATACTCGTCTCCAAGTATAACAACTCATAATGCTCCACCTGCATCACAAGCCCCGGGCAAGCTCCACCTTAATGCCAACACACCTACACCAGGAGCTCCCCAACTTCGCCCCTCAGGGCCTACTACATCACGTAGTAATCAATATTTAGCAAGTCTAAGCAATGTTTAAACTTGCTAAACGGAACAGGCTTAGTGAAGAAATCAGCCGGGTTGTCAGCAGTCCCAATCTTCTTCACCTTAATCCTCTTGTCAGTACGTAAGAAATGATACCTGACATCAATGTGCTTCGTCCGATCATGGTGTACTTGATCTTTAGCTAAGCAAATCGCACTTAGACTATCACAATACACTGTAGCAAAATCCTGTGCAATACCCAGTTCACCTACTAGGCCTTTGAGCCAAATAGACTCCTTAGCTGCAGAAGTTAAAGCCATATACTCAGCTTCAGTAGTTGACAACGTAACTGATGACTGCAATGTAGACTTCCAACTAACCACAGAACCACCCAAAGTGAACACATAACCAGTCACAGACCTCCTGGTATCCACATCAGCTGCATAATCAGAATCACTGTACCCAGTGACCAAGCATTCCTTATCATTCCCGTACACAAGACCAATATCAGCTGTCCCTCTCAGGTAGCGAAAAATCCTTTTCACCCCTTGCCAGTGTTCCCTCCCAGGTCGAGCCATAAACCTGCTTACAACACTAACAGCATGCGCAATATCCGGCCTAGTACAGACCATAGCATACATCAAACAACCAACCGCGTTTGCATATGGAACTCTAGACATATAAGACAACTCCTCCTCTGATTGAGGTGACATAGACAAAGACAACTTACAACTAACAGTAGTTGGCGTACTTATAGGCTTCGATTTTTCCATCCCAAAACGAGACAAAATCTTTTCAATGTAGCTTTTCTGAGTCAAGAAAAGCTTACCTCTAGCCCGATCCCTGTAGATCTCCATACCCAAAATCTTCCTAGCTGCACCCAAGTCTTTCATGTCAAACTCCGAGTTAAGCATCTCCTTTAATCTTTTGTACCACTGTCGGGGGGATTGCTTAAGTCCATACAATGACTTTAGCAATCTGCAGGCATAGTGTTCCTTTCCAGGAACTTCGAATCCTTCGGGCTGCTTCATCAGAATCTCCTCCTCCAAATCGCCATGAAGGAAAGCCGTTTTAACATCCAACTGCTCCAGCTCAAGATCAAAATGTGCTACAATTGACAATAGCACACGGATAGAAGTATGTCGAACCACAGGTGAGAATATCTCAACAAAATCAACCCCTTCTACCTGACTGAACCCCTTAGCAACTAGCCTAGCCTTAAAACGTATTTGCTCAGTTTCCGACAACCCTTCTTTCTTCTTGTAAATCCATTTACAACCCACAAGCTTCCTCCCTTCCGGTACTTTTACCAGTTCCCACACTCTGTTCTTGTAAAGAGACTGCATCTCTTCACCCATTGCGGCAAGCCATTGCGCAGACTCACTACAACTAATTGCTTGTTTATATGTGGCAGGTTCAAATGACTCTACATCATCAGCTACACTCAATGCATAACCTGTCATCGCATCAACACAGCAATTTCTTCCCTCCATCTCTTCAATCAATCTAACAGGCTTCTTGATAACTCGTTTAGGCATCTCAAGAATGGTGTCAGGTTGACTAGATGACCCCTGATTAGATTGCTCCACCTCATCCCCAGAGTTAGAATGAGTAGGAGTAATCTCAGGTTCAGGAGTACCCGGCACTGGAACATCAGCATCATCATCAATATATTGTACCCGAGGTAAATCAGCAATGGTAGACTGATGTACCTCAAGTACCCCATCTGTCTGTAATAAATTGTCTCCTTCCCTTCTCAAATCTGAAATCTCTGCATTTTTAATTGAATACATGGTGTTTTCATCGAAAGTAACATCCCTACTAAGAATGACCCGACCCTCCGAAGGTGAAAAAATTCTAAACCCCTTCACACCATCCCCGTACCCAACAAAACACCCCTTCTTGGCTCGTGGATCCAGCTTACCCTCAATAACATGATAATAAGCAACACAACCAAAAATCTTCAAATTCGAAAAATTAGGCAACTTACCACTCCAGATCTCAAACGGAATTTTGGAATCAATTCCAGAATGAGGACCCCTATTAATGACATAACAAGCTGTTAACACAGCTTCACTCCAGTACCTCCTCCCAAGCCCTGCATTAGAGAGCATGCATCGAACTCTCTCTAGCAGTGTCTGATTAACCCGTTCTGCTACACCGTTCTGCTGTGGTGTCTTCCTGACAGTATGATGCCGACCTATACCCTCATCTGCACAGAACTGATTAAACTCGTCTTTGCAAAACTCTAGCCCATTGTCCGTTCGTAGCTTCTTAATCTTCCTTCCTTGTCGATTTTCCACCAAAGCTTTCCATTGCTTGAAAACTTTGAAGGCCTCATCCTTTGACTTAAGCAACCTAAGCCATGTGTATCGGGACTTGTCATCAACAAATGACACAAAATAGTGGTAACCTCCCATACCTTCAACTCTAGATGGACCCCAGCAATCTGAATGGATGTAATCGAGCACTGCATCAGTAATGTGAGCACCCTTGCTGAACTTTGACCTGTGTTTCTTACCAAACACACAATGCTCACAAAATTCAAGGTTGGCAACCTTGACCCCGGATAGAAGACCCCTCTTGGACAATAGCTGCATCCCCTTCTCCCCCATATGACCAAGCCTCATGTGCCAAATCTTAGTCATCTCCTGGTGAGATACAGATGCGCAAACCGCAGAACTAGGCAGTGTAACACCCTCAAAAACATAGAGGGTGTTCCTTTTGATACCCTTAAGTACCAACTCAGAACCTCTGAAAATACACAACTCCCCATCTGAAAACACACCATTGTACCCCAATTCATCCAGGGTACCCAATGAAATCAGATTCTTTCCTAAAGCAGGAACATGCCGTACATTAGTCAAAGTTAACCTCCGCCCATCAACAGTCCTCAACCTCATGGAACCAATACCTGTGACCTTACATGGAGCATTGTTACCGACTATAACCATACCCCCATTGCGAGGTTCATATGTATCAAACCAATCTCGACGTGGACACATATGGAACGAACACCCCGAATCTAGAACCCAGTTATCAGATAAATCATCAGACCTAGCAGAACTGACTAATGCTAAATCTTCCTCTGAATTATAGCTCTCATTCGGTTTCTCTTCAACTACAGCAGCCTGGGACTTGTTTTTCCTCACCGGACAATTATTCCTAAAGTGACCCGGTTCTTTACAGTAATAACATGTTTTAGTAGTAGTTTTACTAGATCCATCCTTGCCGTTTCCAGCACCCGACCCAGCATTGTTCCCCTTGTTAAACCCCTTATTCTTTTTAGACTTTCCGGACTTAACAAATAACCCACTACCATTATCCCCATTATCACTCGTAGCTTTCATTCTGAGTTCCCTAGTATGAAGTGCTGCCTTCACTTCTTCTAAGGTTATAGAATCCTTACCAACAACAAAAGACTCTACAAAATTCTCAAAGCTAGACGGTAGAGATACAAGTAAAATCAACGCAGCATCCTCATCATCAATTTTAACATCTAAATTACGTAAATCAAGCAAAATAGAGTTAAGTTTTTCTAGATGTTCCCGTAAGGAAGTACCTGACTGCATCCGGAGGCTAAACAACCGCTGTTTCAGTAATAATTTGTTGGTCAACGACTTAGTCATATACAATGACTCCAGCTTCAGCCACAATCCAGCCGCCGTTTCCTGATCAGCAACCTCCGTGATGATTTGATCATCAAGACTAAGTAATATGGTAGAGTGTGCCTTCTCTTCCATAACTTCTAACTGCGAGTCAGTCGGTCCGTCTCCTGACTCCGAAGTAGTACTCTTTGGAGCCAACGGACGCCATATCTGCTGTTGTTTTAACAGAGCCTTCATCTTAATTTGCCATAGCCCGAAACTATTTTTCCCGGTAAACTTCTCAATTCTTATTGTTGAATCTCCTGCCATTGTTATCTTCAAGAAACTCTCCAAGGATTGAACCTGAGCTCTTGATACCAATTGTTGTGCGACAGCGGAAGCAAAGGTCGAAAACAAACAAGAAAACAATAAAGAAATTCAATGCAAACAATAAGAACAACACCAAGAATTTACGTGGTTCACTATCGATGTGATAGCTACGTCCACGGGCACCGAGATCGAATGATTTCACTATAAACTGCAAAGATTACAAAGATGATTCTTGTATTTCTCAAGAACGGCTTTCACTCTGTCTCTCTTAACCCTAATACTGATATTAGGGAGGTTTTATATTAATCCCTAATTAAAAGATACTTGGGCAAAAAGATAATAAAATAAGATAACCTAAAACCGCAAAATCCGCGTTCCGTATTTTTCCTTCTCCGCCCGGTCAGACCGGGCAAGGTCTGCCCGATCGGGCGCGAGAAGAAAACTCCATACGAATGCTTCAACGTATCCAACCCCCACCGCCCGGTCAGACCGGGCAAGGTCTGCCCGATCGGGCGAAGGCTCGCCCGGTCGGGCGAAGGCTCGCCCGGTCGGGCGCGAGAGCAGCTTCTTCAACGAATTTGCCAGGCACCTCTTCTTCTTCCGCCCGGTCAGACCGGGCAATGTCCGCCCGATCGGGCGGACAAAGCTACGAAGTACGAGTCACCTAATATACTTATCAACAGTTACTACCTATATATGGTCTTCATCTCAAGGTCTCATTATATTCTTCTGATTGTCTATTTCCTCTTTTTTCCTTCCATTTCAACCCCTTGAGTTTTGTGTGCTTAATTGTCCAGTGTGTGTTATTGTACTACTTTTATTATGTAATAAGATAATAAGATGCTCAGTGTTGCAGGAAAACATATGAAAAATCTACAAACAAAAAAATTTGTAATCAAAACAAAGCTTTTTGTTAAATCTTAAAATTTCTTGCTGAAAATGAACAAAAAGCTGTTTTTTTGCTGTAAAAAGAAAGTCTCAATCCTTCAAAATACACAGCTGATGATACATTGATCAAATATGGATCGTTTAATAAGCATGGAAACTTAGCTACAATCATAAGGCATAAATACCAGACAGTCAAACTATCTGCAGCAGAAATGAGCCTGACTTCAGAAGTTAATGAACTGAATAGACACGGAAGGATCAGACGAACCAGCTCCGTATAATTGTAGAGCTTACTAATGAAGAATGTGTAGTGAATCTCTTCAATGCTGTGAGCTCTCCTGGATTTTAGATAAGCAGAAAAGTAAGTTCAAATCACTAGCTGGTTTCTCTACTTTACACGTAAGAGTTAGATAACAAATTTCTTTGTTTGCTGGTTTGCAAATCTTAGACCAATAATTCTTAGAAGGGTCAGAAAGGGGTTTGACATCAGGATATAAAATTGGTAAGACAAAGGTGTAATCCTTTCGCGAAACTTTAACTATGTCATTTCAAAGGCACAAAGCTGAACTCATGATTTTTTTAGTGCATTAACTCCGTGTATTATAAGTTTTGGTTGTCCAAATATAGTGAAGGGAAGAAAGAACCTCATATTCTGCAACTTTCAGAAAATGAAAGTTTGCTGTTTCTTATTAATTGAAATCAGAACATTCTATTCACATATGGTGGCATCAGAGTTGGATGACAGTTTTAACGATGTTTTCATAGTGACATCTGGGTATATGAGGAGGGGCAGTGAGATGAGTAAATCTACTCATGGCGAAATGAGATGCTAAGGCTTAAATATTCCCCAAAATTGTCAAAGTAAGGAGTGAAAAAGGGATGAAGATATATTTAGTGTTAGGTCTGAGTTGAGAAGGTAGAGTTATACCTATTTCGAGTAATTGTCAGAAAGATAGTAAGTTTAGTACTTGCAACTGTCAAAGGAGGGGAGGGGAGGGAAGGGAAGAAGTTACTGCCTCATAGGATAGTGAGTACAAATTAAGTAAAGTTTTGCAATAGGAATAATAGTTGAAATTTGAACACAAGGGAATATTAAAATTGGAGCTGCTACTTAAAAATTTTAGGAATAGCTATGTATGGATGGCTTAGAAAGGGATGCCAATCTAGGACCATCCGACCATGGCTTAATTGTAGACCTGGACAGAGGAACGAGTGGCTGGAGTTCTATTTCTAAACCTAGCCCGACCCCTGAGGATTGGTGTCCGTTTTAAGAGCTTTATATTGAACTTCAGCTTGAAATACATTACTATGATGACAAAATTAAGAGACTGAGATTGAAATAATTGTGACGACAGTATACACTGAAGGTCTTGGGTGACATGGTGGAAAGCAACAATATAGGCCTATTGGATCCATGCGGAGGTATTGTAACCATTACATACAGGCAGGCAATGCCATGATATTCTTTGGCAGGTGGACTGATTGAGTGACTGTAGGACTTCTAGGATAAGAGGAAAGATGAAGGAATAGCCTGTGGAAATTGTTGTCCAAATTGTCTTCAGGTGCTAAATATAGCAGAAAAAACACTGGTTGAATGAATTACTGATGCATAAAATTTGGTTTCAAAACAGAGTTATCTGCAGAAGAGTTTTTGTGAGAAGTCATTGAAAGAGAAGGTTATCCTGTCCGTTCAGAGAGGCTTGCCAAGGGCAATGGATTTTGCAAGAACAATTACTTGGGACATTCCTATATAATTCGAAGTAGGGATTGTAAAAAGCATTAGTTAATTAAAGAGTGCAGTCCACTTAGCAATTTCAGTTAAACACAGAGAACAAGCACTTCATATTATAAAGTGATGTACGAAATGATGCACATCGAACCATATCACCAATGGCCAAGGCTAAAAGTTATCTTGCTATACCATCTTGCTATACCATCATCAGCTATCTTAGATATCATGCAAAAAAGTTCGGCTGACAAATAATATACAGTGGTCAAGGGAGGTTATTTTACTAGAAATCTTTACAAATGCATGCTTAACTATGATGAAACACCTCTTTCTCATAGTATGTTTATATGTAACATATCCTCTCCTGGCCATAATACGCAACAATAACACGAAGAGAATGAGCAAGGCTTTCTCCAAAAGCGAAAATCATTTCCAACTTGGTAGCAGCTGCAACATATGAGCAGGAGGGTTAAAAAAAAATTCCTGCAGGCAGCAGGCATATCAACAAGGCACAACAATCCTGCAACAGAAGCTTGTCGATAAACAATTGATGGAGTTGCACTATGCAGAAAGCTGCTCTATGAATTCCAGCTTCTTCAATAGACACAATGAGATCAATAAGCTGTTGATGACATTAAAATATCATTCTCCTTCAATCGTTTTTGGAAATTAGCTAAGCGTGTCTGCAGCTGCATAATGCCAGCAGCCTTCTGAGATAAAATGCCATTGAGTCTAGTAATGTAATCATCAAGCTGATTCCCTGGTTGGTCTGCTTCAACCAACAAATTCATCTCCTGCAATTATAAAAAAAAAAATATATATATATATATATATATATATATATTATATATATATATATATATATATATATATATATATATATATATATATATTGAAGAATTCAGGATTTTATCTAAAGTAGAGAAGATATATTGCAATGAGGCTCAGGCTTGAGCGCACATAAACAACATAACAAAATATGTTAAGAGGTTCAATTTAGTTCATGACATTGCTCATTTACATACCTCTCTTACAATATCCATAGTCTCCTCAACTTGTCTTCGGTGAGCATTGACAAGATCCTCTTCTTCCTGTAAAAATTCAAATCATATTCTGGTCAAGAAAAGATTCTTCACTTCAGATTAAAGCCATCATCAACAGTATTAATTGTACCTGCAAGAGGTCACTCAAGTCATCATCATCTGAATCAAGATTCTTTGTCTCGACTTTGGGCATGTCTTTCCATTTTGCCTGACCCTTGACAGTTCTTATTTTATCCTCAGAAGCATAGGTGCTCGAGTCAAGCTTTCCATTTTTCTTCATGGGAACTTTTGGATGATCATACGTTTCTTCAGGAATATCATACTCACCTCTCTCAACGGGTTGGGGCCAAGCATCATTGCTGTCATCCTTGAGCACAGCTTGTAAACCAGAAGATAATGGAAAATTTGTCGATTCCCTTAAATTTGCAGTGGGAAGTGAATTGTCCTTCTTTGCATTGTTTCCTTTAGAAAGGCCCTTCACCCTGTAGAGAGTCAGATACACATTATCTCTATTTTTTTAAACTGAAACTCCTGTGGCTGGAGTCAAACTTTAGAAATTCCAGTTATACTCTTGTAGTGAAAAACATAATTGTGCAATCACATCAAGTCCAGTCAGGGGACATTTTCTTTAACTTCCTAGGATACTAAGGATAGTTAATCTTTTAAAGTACTCCCACCACCCCCCAAATAATATTCCGAATTTTCCATTCCCTTATTCCATTAACCCTTCCCTCCCTTCACTTTTTATTCTTCTTTCTCTTTCGGTCTTTCCTCTCCACCAGTAAAATAAGAAAAATAAATAAACAACTTCCACTAGCTTAGATTTTACTCGTTCTTTATACAAGTAGTTAATACTGTAACATATGCTCCATCTTAAGAGCTCTCCCAGACATATGTGCCCAAAATAAATGGGAAGACTACCGTGGGATGACAGTAATACTCCGTATTAAACAAATCAAAACAATTATTCCCTGCATCCCAAGAAAATTACTCCTTTTTGACTATTTGCACTATTATATACTTTTACTTTGACCTTATTTCTTAATAATATACGGAGTATAAATTAATGTTGTTATACAGTCTCGACATATATTTTCAGATATCAACTTGTTATAATTTTTGCTAATGAATAATTAGAAATAATGACAGTCAAAGTTCTGTGTTGGCAAACTTGCCTCTACTTGCCCAAAAGAAAGGGCAAGATTTTATGGGGTTGATGGAGCTACAAAAAAAATATATTGCTGAGAAAAAGTAAATTATCTATATTTACAATTATATTACATTAATTATTTTTTGATTATAATAATATCTACCATTTATATAAAATGATATTTATCATTCAATTAAATAAACCAGTTTATTTAAAATTGGAAGAGAGTCATGCTAGTGGGTGCAATTCTATCTGTAGAAAAAAAAAATACCTGTCAGCATATCTCAGTGTGTTAAGAGTGTGTTCACATGAGCCGGAACTTGGGGAAATGCAAGAAATCATTACAGTCCTTGAATTTCCAACAAAAGAGTCCCTCAACACCTCAGTCAATTTACTCCCTCTGAAAGGTATATGATTTTGGTCGTTGTCAAGAGCTCTGATGCATTCCTTCAAGGCAAGCAAGCTTTTATTGATTTCAGCTCCTTCTATCCTGTAAAATTGAATGGGTGAAAAGACTGAGACAAGCAAAGAAGATGGAGAACAAAAAGAACAACTGCATGAAATACAACAGAATAAGATTAAGAATGGGCATAGTCACCAATGGTTTTAAATATAAACTTGAGACATCAAAACTGCACATTTGAAGTAGTTGTCTGACAGTACAAAACCATATCACATTCACAGTTGTGCTTCATATTAGACTAGACTCAAAAACCAACCAATCAATCAAGTGGTATAGAATATAATGATATAGAGTTGGTGCCGCTTAGCCACTTAAACACACTCTATTATATTGACAGCTCACAACGGTTATGGAGGAAAAAGAATCAAGTTTTAATATAATACTACTCCAGATGCCCTAAATTTACTCGAAAAGTTACCACCAACCATGATAGGACCTTTTAGGCTTTGAATCCAAAAATCTAGAAAGAATGTTATGCTTGCAAGACACAACAATAGGATACTACACTAATAATTTAAAATGCAATGGGGCCTACACCCTTCCATCATTTAACTTGGGCCAAAAATCTAAAGTTAACCAGTTCAGATCAGTCCCTCTAGAGTTATTAAGTCACATAATTCCAAGTTACCAGTAAGACCTAGCTTTTTTTCTAAGATATGGATGCAATGCACCAAAGTCTGAAAGGAAGCACAATTTGGGTCTGAACTAGAACTAAAAATTAGTTCAAGTAAACAAAAAATCTGACATACTTTAGAATTCAACCACATATATACCTAGAGACAGGACATACGGTCAAGTAAATCGGAAATCTGACATGCTTTCAAAAGTACTGACAAATACACACAAACGAGATACAGAGTAGCAATGATTAACAGTGGGTATCTGTTTGAGTTATACCAGGGGAAGAATATTAACTAACCAATAAGAGGTAAGATGCATTACCTGGTCTGTTTATCATTGTCTGTGGTATCTGCACCTCGTTCACTCCCGGCAAGATCAATGAAAGAAAGTTTTCCAACAAGTCGTGGAGGCTTCGTATCGGCTTTATCAACTGATCTTTTGATAGCAAGCTGAAGTATAGCATGTGAGCGGGAGGACTCTTCGTTAGCACCAGTAGTCCCAGTACTTCTGGTGGAACTTCCTATCTCTATGAGCTCTTTGATCATCTCCACATCTGACACTTTATATTCTTGCAATCCTACTATGCACACTTGTTGTTTTCCATCTTCTCTAATGAAGAGTTTTCTACAAATTCGAGCTTTAGCTTTAGAACAGATTTAAGCAACTAAGCAGGTCATGCAAGAAGTGCAAAACTTAAATGAAAACATGAAGCAACTCACTTTCGCTCATTAAGGAGATCGAAAAGCTTTCCACCATATATCTCAAAGAAGCTGACAAACAAATGAAAACCCTGATCTCTGTAAGTGTGATGCATTAGCCGTAGAATATCTCTGGAAGCTCTAAGGGGCAAAGGCTTCATTGTATAAGTCTTTCCACTTCCTGGAATGCAAAAGCAGCACATAGAATGATTACATTCATGTTGAGCACCCTCGTATCAATGCAGCATTACAATCCACATGAATGTTCAGCCCTTGAACCACCAGTTAAACATAAACAAGCAACTTCAGAGACAAAGTCTACAAATGAACATATTGCAGATATAAACCCAGTATCCTATCAACTCAAGACAAGGTGGAGAATGAAAAGCTATATAAAGTCTCTATTCCTCCGATATTTCCTTATACTACTACATCACTATTCAAGATATAAAGTCTCTATCCATTAAGACTCAAGATATAAAGTCTCTATCCTTTAACAATATTACATTCCTCCGATATTTCCTTATACTTCTATATCACTATTCAAGCTCTAGAGCTGGTCTTAAGACTCAAGCTCTCATCTAAGCAGGAACTGAACAATGTGTCTACTGAATATCACATGTTCATCACAGTGAGCTATTGAGCATAAGAACCAAATCTATGCCTAAATTGATTCCAGCATAATAAAACGTAAAAATAAATCATTTGAAACAATCGAATAAACATTTTTAAGCGTCGAATTATACCAACATAAAGCTGGCATTCAAGAATTTACAAGTATGACAAAGTAGACAAACTGTCAATCCTAAACTAGGAACCACCGACTCACCTGTTTGTCCATATGCAAAGCACGTGGCTTTCGTGCGTTGGAAAATAATAGGCACAATGGGCTCCACAGTTTCATGGTAGACCTGGAGCAAAAGGAAATATAGGATTGATTTATAAAAGGTATGAAAGCCACCATCAAGTATAATATAATAAATTAATAATCTATCATCTCACTTGCGTTGCCTCACCTCATCATTTGAAACTTCCTCATCCAGCACAGCATCAAAGACAAAATTATGCTTGTCCACATATTCTGTCAGGTCAACCTGTCAAAACAGTTTAATTTTGCATTTGATACATCAGATTTAGCAATTGCATACAAACCTACAAACATGTCAAATGTACAGAGCACAAGTCATTAAGAAACTTCAAGAGGTTGCAATATTTATTAATATAAGGAAGCAAGCAAGCAACACAAGTAGAAGCATGATGAGTTGTCTTTGAAAATGCATAATTTTAAAAAGCGAAAAGCAAATCAACATCAAGTGGGTTATGCCCTTTGTTTTTGTTATGCTTGAAGTTTACTAGAATAAATGCATGAATTGTGTGCGATAATATCCTCATTTCACTAACAGAAGAGAATGCTCATCTTGACTGCTTAGTATTTATCACAATCAAAGTAAAAGTGATTGAGAGAGTCAGAATAGCAGAGGGCAAACAGCAAAAGAAAAAAAATAGAGCAATCATAGATCAATATACTCATCATTTCACTTTAAAGGAAAAAAAATGCTCATCTAGCCTGCTTAATATTCAAAAGGACAGGGACAGAATGGTGGAGGGTAAACAACAAGAGAAAAATTAGAACTATAGATTCGTAAATTTTACCATTTCAGCATTAGATGATTATGTGACTGAAAGATCACTTTTTCCAGCCAAAAACATAAAAAGGGCCAGATTGCATAGCATTTACACAATTACACCCTTTACTTAATACTTCACAGAAAACAAATAAAAAGAAGGATGCAATTAAAGATTGTAATTTATCAGCAACACTCACCTTCAATTTAGTTTCATGAACCGTCAAAGAGTTGCCAAGTGTATCAATAATATCTTCCTCATTTTTAGTCAGCTCCTTTTTGTTAAGAGGCCTCTTCCGAACCTACACATGCATAAGGAAAAGCAAAAGAAAAATGAGTCCACCCAAACATAAAAACAACAACAACAACAATAAAAAAAAAAAAAAAAAAAAAAAAAAAGACACATACAGTAACAACACAAAAAGACATGCATCTCTACAAGCCCAACACCGGAAAACAAAAAGTATGCTGCAAATTTGATTTCTGATCGTGTCTTCTAACAACAGAATATGAATATGTATCAAGTTAACAGCCAATCAATTTCAGAAGTTGTTAAGCATGTATTATACTCACTAGTTTAATGGTAATGGCTAGTTGGCCACCATACAGCCATACTACAAGTATATTATTAGTCAATTGTCCAGAAACTTCAGTCCTTCTGGGATTTGCAACCAATACACATTGAGAAGCAGAAATTTTTCTAATGTCTGTTTCCAATTTGTTATAAAACCTGTCTCCCAAGCTATTGAGGAATTGAAACTGGTAATGGATCACCAGAAGAGGATAGATCTACTGATTACATCAATAGCTTAGCCTGCGACTGGGTAACAACACAAATTTTTGAAACAAGCAGAGCAAAAAATTGAACAGAAATGCGAGATCTTTATACTTAGGTTGGGTGAAAAAGGTATACCACAACTTTGATTTTTGCAACAGAATTACTTCTATCCTTTTCCACAGCAACACTTTTCAAAAGACTGTTCTCTTGCATACCACGAGCCCTATTAGTCCCATTCTGCTTGCTTGTGGGAACTTCAAAGTCGTCAAAACTTCGGCTCTGGAAGGATTGATACATAGAACCATTGTACTGACCAGGAGCAGGCATCTGCAAAATTACAGACAATAAAGCATTTACTGGAAGCAACATGAAAAAGAAATGTGCATGTTATCATAAATAGTTTTTCCAAACTACCAACACATCTCAGGCTCTCAGCAAGCCAACTGCCAACAAACCATATTGTACAAGCATGGGTGCATCAAAACCTTGAAACCAACTGGAATGACAACAATTTCAGCTATTGATGGACTTCGTAGTCTTTCTATATGCCGTTTTTGAAAGATCTGCTATCCCTAATTGCAGAGTTCAGACAACAAGGACTGTAGAACCAGGAAAGCTCCTGGTTTCAGAATGACCTTTTGAAAAACAAATTTGATAAATCACGTCATAACTAATGCCCTACCATGTTACAATACCCTAACAAACCCACCCAACTACCAAGAAAGACCTCTATTCACCTACTGAAGCAAGGTGGCAGACCTGAAAGATTACCAATAAACACATGCACTGCAAATTAGTCTACAGAAACTCCACAATTGTCTCCCAATGAACCTTCCAAATTAAAACTGCTGACCTATTTAAGAGAGAGTTCAAATTTTAAAATAAACAGTGTTAAAACTGATTATAAGATAATCCTCTTAAATAATAATCAATGTCAATCAATAATATATAGTGTGCATTGGAAAACAACTAGCTGGTGTTATGAAATGTGATAGCTCCTTACAACACACCATCCTCATCTCTCAAAGCAACATCCCGGTTTCTTGAATTCCACTCTTTAACCAAACAATGTAATTTATAAATGTAGAATGCAATCCAACACGAAACCAAAAACGGCATTGAGAGAGACAGGGAGATTAATTACACACCCACCTCAGTCAGGAGTTCAGTATCATGAGAGTGAAGATCTAAAAGACCAGGGCTGAACTCGTTTGGCGAAATCTGATCCTCACTGTTCTTCCTCGAAATCCGGGACGAATTCACCGGCGGTGTTGATGGCTCCGCATAAAAGTCCCCACTGCCGTTACCATAACCTCTCTGCCCATTCCTACTTCCCCTTGTTCCTTGCCCATAATACCCATAGTCCTGCATTCACCATTCCTAATCATTAAACTAAAATCCCTAAACTTTCCCTAAAATTCACATTACCCCAGAATATTTGAAGCCATAAAAACCTAGTTTCAACTGATTTTTATTCAGTCAAAAGTTCCAACACCCAGATAAATTTGACTCAAAATAAGCCAAACAATTCAGTGCCCAGAAATTTAAATTAAGTCAAAATCAATTAAATTTAGAAATATAGCATTGCACTAACTCAAACAATCATAAACCCCAAATTCTACTTATTTACAATTAGTCAAAAAATCAAACACCCAGATAAATTCTTCTCAAAATAACCACAAATACCCAGTACCCAGAAACTTAAATCAACTCAAAATCACTTAAATTTGAAGAAAAAAGAATCAACTCAAATAATCAGCATCCACAACATTCAAACTGAAGAAAATATCAAATTTGCAAAATGTAGGAATCAGATCTAACCTGTTGAGCCCCATTAGACTGAGCCCAAAACCCATTATCCAAAAAATTATCAGAATGTTGTCTCTGATGATGAGCAGTTGAAACCCCAGATTTCTGCGTTTGCCTATTGTTGTTCATCTTCTTTTCAACAGAGTATAAAACAACTGAAGAAATTCCTCTCTTCTTAAATTTTCTAGAGAGAGAAGATCAATAAAACCATGAAAGTTCTTAGCATTTACTCCAAATTCCAATTGATTGTTTAGATTTCAGTCTCACTCTCACTTTTGTGGAGGAGAGAGAAGAAAAGAGGATTCAAAAAATTTTGAAGAGGGGAGGTGGCACGTGCGAAATGCATTGCACACATGTAAGGTTTTTGATTGGTTGAGAAATGGGAATGAGACATTCTTGAGGGAAAAAGGGCCACTTTTTGAATTTTTTGGCATGTATTGACCGTTGCACATGGTGGGGTCCAATTTTTAAATTGAGCTAAATAATCACCGTTTTTAGATGATTCATTATCCAAAATTATGAAGTATGGAGTTTGAGACTTTTTAGGGATTAAATAATTTTTATTTAATGTACTAATTGCTTGTGTTTGAGGGTACTTTGATTATTAATTTGATCAACCTTTAATTTTGCATGATATTTGAATCTTGCCTTTCCTTTCCTTTCTTACAAGACATTGAATAGAGCCATGATATGAAGTTTGGGATTGTTCTTGACGAATTTACAAAAATGTATTTTAATAAGCCTATCTTATATGGTATGGAGTGTGATATTATGATCATATTTCAGCATGTAATGGTACTAATAAAAAAAAGTTAATTGTTGATAATAATAATACAGTAATATATATAGCATAGTTAATTAGCAAAATCATAAAAGAATTTCATACCACCTAAATTATAACTACTCACTAATAAAATAAATTTACAGAAGTTAGCCAAATTTTGCTATTAGTTTATGATTACTAAGTTACTATTTTTATGATCTACTTCCTTCGTTCCAAATTGGTTCGACATTTGTTGTCAATTTATTTTTATTTTTTTTTTTAAGGGAAGATCAATTCATTAATAAGAAGTCATACGGCATCTGCAAAAGAGATCAAAAACGATAAATACAATGAAAATTGAATCAAATAACAATTTTAATTCTGTAGAACTACGATCGCGAGTGAGATTTGACATTGATGAATACCCTCGTCTCTTGAATCGTTGTCCTCTACAACCTTCTTCTACAAGGGGGCCTTGCGATTTTTGATAGTTTTTGAATTGAACAAAACCTGATTCAATTTAATTGTAGTCGTTGATCTGACAACTAATTCAACGCCGCACGAACCACCACCACAAAATTAGAACTTCCGATGACAAAAAAGAAATCATCTACACCGATCAAGACCATCTTAAGGATGGGATCTATTATTATAAGCGATTAAAAAGAGGATTTTGGGGCTTACCACTGATCAAGGAACCAGTAGTAGCCCCTACCAATAATCACAATGGAGATCAAGGAGAGAAAGATGAAGGAGGAAAAAGGGAGAATATGAGAAGAATGAAGGAAAACCCTAAAAAAAACTAGAAAAACCCAGCAAAAACTAGGGAAAACACCCTCCCATGGAAAAACCTAAAAGGACATTTGTTGTCACTTTATTGTTATTCCTTCTTTAATTCAAACATACTCTTGGGTGTAATTTCTTTATTCAAAATTTATTTATAAGTACTATGAATTTTCAGCTCTTAAATAACTTATTACTCTCTCTGTCTCTCTCAAATTCCCTCATAGTGTTACTTCACTTTTATAAACTTAATTAGATGTTTAGGCACGTGGGCTTATTGCCTTTTTCTTTTCCTAATTGCACATGTGTCATATTTTGTTTTGGGAAAAAGGAGTATGAGGCAAACTCATTAGGACAACCAAAAATCAAATACAGGGCAATCAGAGTGGGTCAAAGGGAGTAGAGTTTAGTGTTTGTGAATTTTTACTTGCATTTGAAAACCCTTATTGGCCTTAAGTTTAGCCTATTTGTTAGTTGAGACGGACTCTACAAAGGGGGGGGGTGAATTGTAAGTGAGTTCCTAGTGACTACTTTTGCAGAATTAAAACAAAATAATAAAGAAACTTGCAATGCACACAGGATTTTACGAGGAAACCTTCCAGGGCCTAATTGGAAGTAAAACCTCGACCCTCCAAGGGATTTCAAACAAACCAATCCACTATAATAGGGCAACATACCTAGTTACAACCTATTAAGCACAGACCTTTACTCATAAGTTCAAGACTGAACTTGCTACACAGTAGAACCCTATTCTACCCAACCTAAGTCCCCGACTTAGATTCACTTAGCACTCGTGTGATTACCCACACACTCAGCTTCAACCTTGAAGCCTGCAATCTGTATGCAAATATACTAAACACTCACCCCAGTACCAAAACAATACAAACTCTTGACTCTAATATGTGATTGGAATGCTACACATGAAATCCGAAACTAATATGACAAAGTTTAGACTTGGCAAACTTACACTTTTCGCACTCTTCAGATTCTTCACGCATAAACTCACAAATTATGCAAATTATGAATTCTACTTTATATACAAGTTGTACTCGTATGTAAAGTAGGGTTTTCAAAAGATAGAAATTAATAAACTACCGTTTTCATAATTACAACACTTAAGTAAATCTTTTAGAAGAAAATATTTTGGAAAACTTAGCTTAACAAAGATATAACTTTAGAAAAGAATAATAATTTTTAAAATCGGATTTTAATAAGATAAAATCTCTCAAAAATCTTTTCATAAAATAAAAACTTATCTTTTATAAACTTTCCATATTTAATAGCTTGCCAAGCAAGCTTTGCCACGCTTCTAATAGATTTCATGCATAATCTTACCTAACATATTTACAACAATCTTTAGTAAAATGAACTTAACCAAAATACTTTTGTTCTATAGCTAGATTATCTCATCAATCACTGTATTGTAAGGATACTTGGGCTTCACGCAGACCGGAACTAAGCTCTTGTTGTCTTCAACTCTCCAGCTCCGTGCTGGAACTTGCAGTCCAAGTTCTTGTGGAACTTGCTGTCTTTATCCAAACTAATCTTCTCAGCTTACTGTCAAGCTCCTATTAGTGAACTTCTCTCAGTGTTCCTGTTAGGGATCACATCTAGTTCCAGTGAGGAACTCTTCTTCTACTTTCTTTAACTTTCCTTTAGATCTCCCTACGTCTTCATAGATAGGTTACTCTTCCACTTCCAAAGTCAACTTTACCTATTCTAATTAAACACTTAGAGAAATTGCATTAGTTAAAGTTTGCTTTTATTTATCATCATCATCATCAAAACTCTTAAATTTCAACAATTTCCCTCTTTTTGATGATGATGACAAACTTAGTAAACTTCGAGCAGGAAAGTTAAATAGAATAGAAGGACGTATTTTTGTATTTTTTTAACAAGAAAATAAAACACATACAGAAACTAAAGCAGAAAAAAAAAAGAAGAAGAAAAAAACTTAGCAAAAGTAAACAAAAAGCAAACAAAACAGAACAAGACAAAACTAAGCTATTATATACACAATATCAAAGAAATCTTTGATACTTTATCAACTGGAACCCAGAACAACTTCCACTTTCAAGTTTGCTTCTTATTTTCCCCCTTTTGGCATTATCAGAAAGTCTTGCAAGCTAAGTTATTAAACATCTAAACACAGCGCCACAAGCAATTCATCGAGTGTGGGAAACTGAAGGAAGCTTTGACTAGCTCCCTTTAGCTTGTCCCTTCACACAATCCTGCATATACTTTCATATCACACAAAGCACACATGTATAGGCAAAGTTCCAAATTGACATTAAAAACCAAAAGATCACCCTGTTTTAATAATTACAAACCAAATAAAATACCAAAACGAAATTAAAATTTATGACATAAACAGTGAAAGAAGAAAATAGTTAAGGTTAGGCTAGGGTAGGTGATAGGTCGTCGTCAAGCCTACCAAAGATACATCCTATCTTGGTCTCACTAACTAATAGCAAGGGTAAGAAAGGGTCGGACCCAAGAGAGACGTTGAATCAACCACCAAGATACTACCGTTTAAATAAGCTAAAGGAAGTCGAAATTGGTTTGGTTTTAAGTAACTTCTACTAGTTCAAATCAACTAAAAGCTAAGGGGAGGTTAACAATATTAAGAGGAATCTAGGGCTCGGGTTATACCACTCAACTTTATCACAAATCACAATTAGCATGCAACAATCAAGGTGAATTAAGGGGATGAAATAGGGGTAGTCATCTAAGGCACCCAACTACTCTCTCAAGCTAGAGGGATTACTTGAATCATGAATACAACCTACTCTCGTGGTTACAAAGCATAAAGCAAGTGTTAAAGCATAATCACGATGACATAAACATTCCCTTGACTGGAAATTACTATTCTCATGGCATTTCAAGTCAATTAAGCATAAGGAAGCTAACTCAATTTCATCTCTCGATCCTTCGTTGAGAAAGCTTGGATAAATAGTCCTAACATTGGCCAAATGCAAGAACTAACAATGAAACCACTTAAGCTCAATTAATTAACACCCCACAATTACCAAATTATTACATGCAACAAGTAATTAGTGACTACATTGAGGGTTTTACCCAAACCCTAGAAAATTAGACTACTCACAATCCATGGAAGTTAAAGCAATTAAAGATTTCAAGCACATGAATAGATTTAAACTAACAGCAAAGTAGAGAAAAATAGAAGAGAAGAGTAAGAAATAGTTACTAGAAGCTTCAAACTTGAACAACAATGGTGGAATCTTGTCTTCTACAATGATTGAAATTGAATTTTTCCAAGCTAATAATTAAAATCTAACTAATGATTTGAGAGTATTGATGTTCTAAGATTACAAACTAAGAGAAAAGCTCTAAAAACTTGGATGCCATACAAATGAGATCAAGGGGGTATTTATAAGACCCCCAAATAAAAAGGACGGAGAAAAAAAGAATCGGGCTCGAATGTAGGTCTGCACGGACGTGCCACCCTATGCACGACCGTGCAGAACAAGAGAATCAGGATCAGTAGCTACTGTTTTGGGTTGGAAATCCTGCACGGACGTGCCAAGTATGGCACGGACGTGAAGCCTCTTCTGCACGGACGTGCCAACTTAAGCACGGCCGTGCAGGCCTTGTATTGCAGAATCAGTAGCTACTGATTTGGGCTGGGCATTCTGCACGGATGTGCAGACTTCTGCACGGATGCGCTTGGTATCTTGCACGGACGTGCATAACTCTGCACGGTCGTGCATGCTCTGAAACCCTTAGGTAGAAGGTCTGACTTTGCTAGAGCAATCCTACACAGACGTGCAAGGTCTGGCACGGCCGTGCAGGGTCTTCTATGCCCTTTTTTCACCTTTTCTTCGGTTTTGCTCTTTTCCTTGGCTTCTTTCCACCATCTTCTTGCTTCTAACCTCGGTTTATTATCCATAGGCTTCATTTGGTCGTCTTTGGACCTAAAATCTCAACAAAAACACTAACAATCCATGAAGCATAGGATACAAATTACATAATAATAGAGTAATTAAAAGTGAACCAAAACACAAATTATCAAGTAAACAAGGTTCAAAAACACCCTAAAATCATATCCAATAACAAGTTATCAGTAGGCTGCAAGAGGTAGGCTGGTTCATGCTTCAAGGATTTCAAGAATCTTCTTGTTGTCCTCCTTGTATGCTTCAATGCTAGCATCCAGCTTTTCTTCTAGACTCTTGATAGTCTTCTAGAACTCAACCTGCTGTCCCTTGAGACTTTTCTCAAGACCCCGCACACTCTTTTCCAGCTTCTGAACTCTCCCTGTAGCTTCTTTGAGTTGTCTTTCAGCAACTTCAACTATGTCAAAAAGTTCAGCAACATGCCAACCATGACTTTAGGGTCATCCTCATCAAGTTCTAGTGGCTTCTCCATACTCGTCTGAGGAAAGGAACTTGTTGATAGCCTTCTACTCTTTCTCACAGGCTCACCAGACTTAGCTCCCTCTTTCTTTTTCCCACTGGTTTCATTTTTCTTTTCTTCTACCCTCTGAATTTTACCATTCACCATAATTAGGCTCAACCCCTGAAAAGTCTTCTCATTAATAACATTTTCTGCCTTCTCCTTCAAACCACCATACACTCCCTTAAGTTTCACTCCAAGGGCCTCAAACACAGTAGACAACAATGCTCCATAGCCTACTTTGTTTTTGTTAGGAATACAGTGTGCTAGATGTTGATACATCAGAGAAGGAAAATTAATTTTGATCTTTTTATCCAAGCAAAAGATTACAGCCATATCCAACAAACTTGCCTCATCTTTCTTTTGAGTTCTAGGTAAGATAGTCTTTTTCACCAAATTAAACAACAATTTGTTCATGGGGCTCAAATTATTGTGGTTCATAATGTTCACTCCCCTTTTACCTCCCAGAAACTCAACTGTGTCCCCACCTAGATAATTCCCTACTTTCACACCTGACTTCCCTTTGACATAAGCCTCATAGCCTTCAGTAGGAACTTTCAGAATGTCTCCTAACCGCTCAACATCAAACTCAATTTCAATTTCATTAATTTTGCTTGAAATTATTCCTTCCTTAACTTTAAAATTTTCACAAAATTCATTCATAGCCAGTGCAATTATTTGAAGATTTAGATAACATATGTTCCCATCCTTGAAAACGCAATAAGTCCAGAAATTCCAAAAACCTAGCTTTTCGACACTAAGTTAAATCTAGTCTATAGCCAACTACATACACTACAAGAAAACAACTTGATTCCGACGGAAAAAATTCGTCGGAAACAGTTGAAATTCCGTCGGAAAAAGGTCTTCCGACAGAATTCCGTTGAAAAATGTCTGTCGCAAAACCCTTTGTAGGAAATTTGACGTTTTCCGAGGGAAATTCCGTCGGAAGACCTTTTTCCGACGGATTTAATCCTCTCGGAGCTGATTTTGACTTTCATCGAGATTCCGTCGTAATCTTCCGACGAAAGAGATTCCGTCGGAATATATTCCTTTGGAAAATAGCAGTTTCCGACGGAAAATTCCGTCGGAAAACCATGTAAAAAAACAACAAAAAAATCTGGATCCACCCCACCACTAAACCACCACCACCGTTTTACCACATCCACCAACCACCACCACCGTTTTACCACATCCACCACCCACCACCGTTTTACCACATCCACCAACCACCACCACCGAATGACTACATCCACCAACCACCCTAACCTAGACCCACCAAACCCAGACCCAAACCCACCAAACCCTAACCCCTAACCTGAACCCACCCACTAGACCCACCAAAAACCACCCACAACCACCCACAACCACTACTAGAAATAGGCCGTTTTCCGACGGACTTAAATTCCGTTGGAAAATTCGAATATTCCGACGGAATTTTGGTCTGTCAAAAAAATCCGTCGGAATTCCGAGGGGAAAAAAATCTGTCGAAACATATTAATTTCCTACGGTTTTAAATTCGTAGGAAAAATTCCGACAGATTTTAATTTCGTCGGAAATTTTCGACGGAATTTAGGCCTTTTCCGACGGAAATTTATTTAAAAAAAAAATCAAAAACAAAACCCTAAATGAATTCCGTGACCCCCTACCCCCTTCCCTTTTCATTTCTCTTCCTCTCTCCCCGCCCCTTTTCCATCTCCTCCTTCTATTCATTTCTCTTTCTCTCTCCTCTCCTCCTCCTCTTTCTCTCTCCTCTCCTCCTCTCTTTCTCTCTCCTCACCTCCTCTTTCACCGCAACCCATATGCAACCCCTCACTCACCGAAGCTTTAACACCCATATACGGCTCCAGATTTCCAGACGAATTTTCAGGGGACGACTAAGGTTCGGCGTCGAAACGAGGCTTGGAATCATTGAGCTGGACTCGGCGGCTACTGTTTCGGTTGCTTTGGTGCTCCATCTATCCGAATCGCTGGCTAATTTCACTATATATTCATTCCGATTTCATCAACAACAACCTAAACATCAATTGTAGATCTTGTAATTTAGGTTTGTGTTTAGATCTAGTTAATTGTATATGTAATTGTAATGTTAATTTATAAAATTTATTAGAAAATTATATATTTATACATTTCTATTAATTTTCCTTGTTTAAGTTTGGTTTTTTGAATTTTATGGGGGCTTTTTGGGGTTATTTCCAGTTTTTTAGGGTTAATGGTGGTGGTGTGGTGGTGTCGATGGTGGTGGGGTGGGCTGTTGTGGTGATGTCGGTGGTTATGGGGTGGGGTTGTGGTGGTGTCAGTTTGGTTTGGTGTGGGTGGGCTGTCGTGGTGGTGTCGGTGGTGTTGGGATGGGGTTGTGGTGGTGTTGGTTTAGTATTGGGGTGGGAATGTGGTAGTGTCAGTGGTGTTAAGGGTCCGGGTTAAGGGTGGGTCTTGGGTATGGGTGGGTAGGGGGCAGGGGGTGGGCTGGTGGTGGGGGTGGTGGGTGGGGCTTTTTTTCATTTTATTTTTTTCTATTAAATTTTCCGACGGAAATTTCTGTCGGAAGGTAGTAGATTCCAACGGAAATTCCGTCGGAAGAGGTATATTCCGATGGAAAATTACGTCGGAAGCTTGGCTTGTTGCGACGGAATTTTCTGTCGGAAACTTGCGACGGACTTCCCAATTAAGTCAAACTTGACTCTGACAAAACATAACCCGTCGGAATGGACCTTTTCGATGTAATTTCCCTCGGAATATTGTGAAATTCCTACTACATGTAATGCGACGTGCTTTCCGACGGAATTTCAGGGTTTTTCGACGGATTTTTTCCGTCGTTGATTGGCTGTTTTCTAGTAGTGAACCACCCACAACCACAACCACCACCAACGAAATGTGTAAAATTAAAAAAAAAAAAAACATACCTTAAAAAGCGAATCTTGCTTCGAATGACACTCGAATTTGGTTTAATATGGCCAAATTCGACCATGAAACCTCTACATCTAGAGACGTATGGTACCTCCATCATGAGACGCCGGCGAGCAATCAAGAAGCTCAACTGGCGTCGTGACGCCGGCGACAAAGTAAAGTGAGGACAGAAAGGGAAGGAGAAAAAGAAAGAGAAGAAAGAAAGAGAAGGAGAAGAGAGAAAGGATGAGGAGAAGAGCTGCGAAAGAAGTAGGAGAACAGAGAACGAAGAAGAGGAAAGGAAGGAGAAGAGGAAAGAGAAGAAAGAAAGAGAAGGAGAAGAGAGAAAGAAGGAGGAGAAGAGCTGCAAAAGGAGGAAAACAAAGAACGAAGAAGAGGAGAGAGAAAGAGGAGAAGAGGAGAGAGAAAGAGAAGGAGAAAAGGAGAGAAGAAAGAGGGGCGCTTGGGTTGGAGAAGGGGAGTAACCGGGTTTTATTTGGGTAGGGTTTGAAAAATGATTTTTTTATTGTATTCCGACGGAAAATTCCGTCGGAAAGCACATATATTCCGACGAAATTTATTTCCATCGAAAAGTTCCGACGGACTTTCGACAGTTTTTTTGAATTCGTCGGAAATATCCGACGGAAAATAATTCCGTCGGAAATTATGCTTTTTCCGACGGAATTTTGTATCCGTCGAAACAAGTCCGTCGAAATCAAGCTGTTTTCTTGTAGTGATTACTTCCAGACTGTTTCTCAAGTGCCTTTTGATCATCATCCTCCTCCATAGGATCGTTTTCTGTCTCCGATTGCAATTCCCCCTCAACAAAATCTTCTACATCCTTGATGTGTTCTTCAAGTGATTTCTCCTTCGCCTTCTTTTCTTTCCACTCCTCTAACCTTTTGAACACATTAGACGAAGACGATGCTTCACCAGCTGCTGAATTTTTCTCTTTAGGGTTTTTCTTAGTGGTTGAGGTAGTGGGTGTGTTTGCTTCAAGAACTTCCTCAGCAATTTCCTCGGGAATTTCTTCGGGTTTGTTTGGAGATTTGTACACCTTCATAGCCAGAGGGGATGTTTAATCTGGTTTGGAATGTTGAGGTGTAGGAACTTTCTCGGTTGAGTTTTTAGATGTTTCAATAGCCATGAGTGAAGATTGAGGGTTTTAGAGTGTTTGATATTTTTACTGAAGAGGTTTTTATGATTTGACAGTGGAGTAAAAAGGTGGGTGTGTGTTGCATTTATAATAAATGAAGCGGTGTGATGAAAATTGAAGGGGTGTTCTGTTTAGTCATTAATTGAACAACTTTAATCTAATTTCTACAACTTTTAACCAATATGAAATTTTAATAAAATCTTTTCTTTCCAAATTCAATTAATTTCCAAAAATAAGATTTTTTCAAAAATCAGATGCAATTGGACAACGCTTTATACACACATACAATGTACAATACTAATTATACACACATTCAAGTATTAGTGAACTAACCTCTAGGAATTCACCAACGGTGACACTTCAGCTATGTTTAGCACACCAAGGTTGTGCTAGATGTCCTTTTTCCTCTTTTTACATTATTTCTAATTTTGCCATATCTTGGAACTTCAGAAGCAATCAAGTCAGCTTGATCATCCCAAGTTCCAATCTCAATTTCTCAAATATTTCTCTGTTCAAGGGCTTGGTTAGAATATCTGCAATTTGACTTTCAGTTTGACAAAATTCTAACTTAATATTCCCTTGTTCCATATTATCCTTTAGGAAGTGATGCTTAATGTGGATGTGCTTAACCTTTGAGTGTTGAACTGGATCTTTAGAAATACATATAGCACTTGTATTGTCACAGTAAATAGGAACATTCTCAAATATAATACCAAAATCTCTAACCTATTGCTTTATCCATAAAATTTGAGAAAAACATGCTGATGCAACTACATATTCAGCTTCAGCTGTAGATAGTGCAACTATGTTTTGTTTCTTGGAACCCCAAGATACTAAACACGGTCCTAAAAACTATGTCATACCTGAAGTGCTTTTACTATTAACCAAATCACCTGCATAGTCAGCATCAATATAACCAATTAAATCAAATGAGTCACTTCTAGGATAGAAGAAACCCAAGTCAACAGTTCCTTTCAAGTAACGAAGGATATTTTTCACTGGTATCAAGTGTGACTCCTTTGGGTTTGCTTGGAACCTGGCACACAAACCTACATTAAAAGATATGTCAGGTCTACTAGTAGTTAAGTAAAGTATAGAGCTAATCATACCTCGGTACATGGTCTGATCTATGCAAGTTCCAGATAGGTCTTCATCAAGTTTAGTTGCAACCCCTATAGGAGTTCTATTGTTTTTGGCATTCTCAAGCTTATATTTCTTAATCAGCTCCTTAATATACTTCTGTTGATGAATCATAATTCCTTCTTCAGTTTGCTTAATTTGCAGACCAAGAAAGAAATTTATCTCACCCATCATACTCATTTCAAATTCTCCACCCATGAGGTCCGCAAAATACTTGCACAAAGATTCGTTAGTTGCACCAAATAATATATCATCAACATAAATCTGTACAACTAAGATGTCAATTTCATTTGATTTCAAAAACAAAGTTTTATCTATTTTACCACGTTTAAAATCATTTTTCAAAAGGAACTTAGACAACCTTTCATACCATGCTCTAGGAGCTTGCTTCAGTCCATAAAGGGCTTTGTCAAGCTTGTAGACACAGTTTGGGAACTCTGGATTTTCAAATCTAGGAGGTTGTTCCACATAGAAGTCTTCTCAATAAATCCATTTAAGAATGCACACTTGACGTCCATCTGGTTCGACCTAAATCCCATGTAACCAGCAAAAGCTATAAGTAAGAGAATGACTTCTAACCTTGCTAGTGGAGCAAATGTCTCATCATAGTCGATTCCTTCTTGTTGATTAAACCGTTGAACCACTAGTCTAGATTTGTTTCTGACAATAATACCATGTTCATCTAGTTTGTTTCTGTACACCCATTTGAGACTTATAGTCTTTTGATGACTAGGTCTAGGTTATAGATCCCAAACTTTGTTTCTTTCAAATTCGTTCAATTCAGCTTGCATAGCATTAATCCAGTCGACATCAGTCAAAGCTTCTACATGGTTTTTAGGTTCCATGGAGGATAGGAATGCATAGAATGCATAGAAGTTCCTAAGCTAAGCTCTAGTTTGAGTTCCTTTAGCAATATCACTTATGATTGCTTCCATTGGATGTGAACTTTGATTCTTCCAAGACTTAGGTTGAAAATCTCTAATGGGATACAACCTTTCTTAAGTAGCATGGTTGACTAGTACTTCTGTTGGAACCTCTCCTTGAGCTTCATTTGAAACTTTTTTTAGGAACTTCCACTCATTCTTGTTCTTGGTTCTGCTGTGAAGTTCCTTGTGCTTCCTCTATTGATTGCTCCTCATTTGCTTCATCATTCTTTTCGCCTTCCTTTTCAAAATGCTGCTTCTGCAATGATGTTGATTCTTCATCTGGATCATACTTTCGTACAAGTCCAATTTCAAAATCATCATCACCTTCCTGTACATCAATCAATTGAACTGTTTAGTTTCATCAAAGATTACATGTACAAACTCTTCAACACACATTGTTCTTTTATTATAAACTCTGTAAGTTTTACTATTTGAGGCATATCCTAAGAATACAGCCTCATCACTTCGCTCATCAAACTTTCCCAAGTTTCTTTTACCGTTATTATGAACAAAACATTTGCAACCAAAAGATCTAAAGTAAGAAATATTAAGCTTTCTCCCTTTGATAAGCTCATATGGTGTCTTGTTGGTGATAGCTCTAATAGTGACTCTATTTAGTATGTAGCATGCTGTGTTTACTACTTCTGCCCAGAATTTCCTAGGCAAACCACTAGAAATCAGCATTGTTCTAGCCATATCCTCAAGGCTTATGTTCTTGCGTTCAACCACTCCATTTTGCTGTGGAGTCTTGGAAGCAGAGAAGTTGTGGTCCATTCCATGTTCTTTACAGAATTCATCAAACTTATAGTTTTTAAATTTTGTTCCATGATCTGATCTGAGATGCACTAGTTGGTTACTTGTTCTTCTCTGTTCTTTCTTCACAAAGGCAACAAATTCATCAAATGTTTCATTTTTGCTAATAAGAAAGAAAACCCATGTAAACCTTGAGAAATCATCAACAATAACCATAACATACCTCTTACCACTTCTGCTTTGGATTCTTATTAGACCACAGAGATCCACATGAATGAGTTCCAAAGGTCTTTTAGTGCTTACCATATTTTTAGATTTAAAAGAAATACGAGTCTGTTTTCCTCTAATACAGGCATGACAAACTTTATCATTTAGGAACTTGATAAATGGAAGACCTTCCACAAGTTCCTTAGATCTAAGTTTGTCAAGTAAAAGAGAAACTAGCATGATCAAATCTCTTATGCCATAGCAAAGTATCATCCTCAATGACACTAAGACATGTCAAACTACTATTTGGAACCTCGTTGAGATCCATTGTATAAGTGTTCCCTTTACGAGTTCCTTCCAGTATAGTGTTCCCAGTGTCATTGTTAATGATTCTGCACGAATTGGAAGTAAATCTAACAGAGTTGCCTTTGTCACAGAAATACTTAAAAAGTTGTGTTTCAAACCCTCGACCAAAAATACATTATCAATAACATGGGAACTTAACCTTCCTACTTTTCCAATGGCAATAATTTCACCTTTCATGTTGTCACCAAAGGTCACAGTCCCACCATAATATGTGTCCAGTGAGAGAAATCTAGTTTTGTCTCCTGTCATGTGCTTAGAATAACCGCTGTCGAGGTACCATGTGTTGTTCCCCCCTCACTAGAACCTGCATGAAAAATCAAACGTTAGTGTCAGGAACCCAGGTCTCCTTGGGTTCCTATGTAACAAATGTAGAATCAGATTTCTTAACCCATATCTGTCTAACATGATTTTCATTCTTGAGACTGCTCTTATCTTTCTTAGGACATTTGTTTTGCTTATGTCCTGTCTTACCACAGAAATAGCAAATAATACTACTAGGCAAATCAACATACTTCTTTTCTTCCTGGAACTTCTACTTGTATCTTAGACCTTCAATTCTTTTGGTTTGAGCATTAGCAATCCATTCTGGTACAGTGTACTCTATGGGTTGCTTGCCCTTCCTAGCTCTTTCAAGTTCCCCCTCAAGTCTTGCTTTATCCAATTTTAACTCTTCTAAATCAAATTTCAATTTTTCAAAATTCGGATATTGATCAAGAAGAGGAACTTCAAAGTTAGGAGTAGAACCTCTAAGTTTCAAAAAAGAAATTTCCATATTCATATGTATGTTATCATGTTTCAACCTTTCAACAGTTTCTCTTAACTTCACATTATCATCAAATAAATCAAAGAATCTCTGTTGAATATCAAGTCTCATATTATCAATCCATTCACCATGTTCTTTGTAAGTTTTAAGAGCCTTGTCACTTTGTGCTTTTGCTACATGTAAGTCTATTAAATCACCTTGAACTTCCAAGATAGTGTCAATCAAGTTTTCTTTAGAGAAATGTTTTAACTCATTAGAAGTAAACCATACATCAACCTCTAGTGCCTTCAGTTTGACTTTTTCATCTGTTTTGGCCATCAGACACAAGTGTGCTGATACTTCTAAGGGCTGCTCTTCGAGTCTCCCCAGACAGCTATCATAGCCTTCCTTACATCCACCTTTGAAAAAGATGGCTTGTAGGCTTTGGACTCTTTAGCTTGATCCTTTCCTTTGAACTTTGCTCTATCATTTTCCTTTAGAGGACAGTCTCTAATGAAGTGATGATCTTTTAAACAACACTTGAAACGGGTAGTTTCTTTGGAACTTGAAAATTTCTTGTTCCTATCATACTTCCTGTTACCAAGCATCTTCTTGAATCTTCATCAACTTCTGACTCATCAGTGTCCCGAGCTTTCAACACCAGGCTCTTGTTCTTGGAACTTTCAGCATTAGTTCCTAAGTGAAGTTCATGTGTCATCAAAGATCCAGCCAGTTGTTCCATATTGAACTTTGTGAAGTCCTTGATTTCTTGCATTGCAGTCACCTTAGATCTCCATCGTTCATCTTGAGGAAGACTCCTTAAAACCTTTCTTGTCTGTTCATCTATAGGAATATGTCTGCCAAGGGAACCCAGCTCATTAATTATATCATTGTATCTAGTAAACATTTCTTCTATGGTTTCCTTAGGTAGCAAAATCTTTCATATTTAGATATCAATAAATCAATTTTAGACCGTTTTACCTCATTTATACCTTCATGAGTAACTTCAAGTAGATCCCATATTTGCTTAACAAACTTGCATCCCATGATTCTGTTGTGCTCATGGGGTCCAAGTCCACAGTGCAACAATTTAATAGCTAAAGCATTCAATTCAAATTGCTATATTGTAAGGATACTTGGATTCACGCAGACCAGGACTAAGTTCCCCCCGTCTTCAACTCTCCAGCTCTGTACTGGAACTTGTAGTCCAAGTTCTTGTGGAACTTGTTGTCTTCAACGCAGTCCAAACTAATCTTCTCAGCTTGCTGTCAAGCTCCTGTTAGAGAACTTCTCTTCATGTTCCTGTTAGGGATCACAGCTAGTTCTAGTGAGGAACTCTTCTTCTACTTTCTTTAACTTTCCTTTAGATTTCCTTGAGTCTTCATAGATAGGTTACTCTTCCACTTCCAAAGTCAACTTCACCTATTCTAATCAAACAGTTAGAGAAATCGCATTAGTTGAAGTTTGCTTTTATTCATCATCATCATCAAAACTCTTAAGCTTCAACACTATCTATATTTACTAACCATGTTAAACTTATTATACTTCCTCTATCCCTAATTGCAAAGATTTGGGTCAAACTTTAAAATCGTTGACCATAAAATATTCTAATCCATAAGAGATGATATAGTTATGTGAGATTTTGTTGAATTAGTCTGATTGTATATTTTTTTAATATCTAATTCTTATAATTTTTACATGTATGCAAATAGAGATAAAATTGTATTAATACGTGTCTTGAAGATTACAAAAAGTCAAATGGAGCAAAAATTTAGGGACGACGTAGTATTTATATATTTTTATTGATTTAATTGATATTTAGTTGAGAAGAACAATGGCCAAAGAAAAAGTCACACAACAAAATGCAAATATAGATTACAATAGTCAGAAATCCTTTGGTGATTTATAGTAAGAGTTGCACATAGGGTAACAACATACATATGGGATTCAATATAAGTCTAAGGTTATCCAATTTAGGGGGGGGGGAGGACTTGATCCCAATCAAATATTGTGTTTACACTTTGAGTGAGTAAAAGAGAATGAAATATCAAGGTAACATTATAGGTAATGTTAATGGAAAAAAATATTGGACACATTTGATGTGTGTATTCCTATGATGGCTCCGTAACCACCTCTTCTCCACCTTTGTTAGCTTTCCCAAATCCAAACCTTATGGCCTTAGCCTCCTCAATATAGTCCCACATATGCTACTTTAGACGTGTTGCCAAGCCATCCACAATCTTTACACCTTCCTTAGCACATAACGCCATTACAAATCGCCCCTAACTACCTTCAATCTTTCACCCACCTCCATCTAACCCACCAACATCACTACTGATTCAGACTTTGCCCTTCTTTAATTTTTGGCCTCAGTTGTTGTCATTAACCTTTTCTTTTAACATAAACCCTTACCCATAAAGCCTAGAGCAGATTCAAAGTGGAATGCAAGAAAATCAAAGCTAATGACTATTTATTAAGGATATGATATTGGTTGCAAAGAGAACCGGGGGGGGGGGTAGGTGGATGAAGATTAAGAAAATTACTTTATATGTCAAACTTCAAGATGTTGGTCATGCTCTTTATACTTAAAAGTGATATATATGCTATTTCTCATATGAAGTGTATTGAGATTAGAAGAGGGTCACTGCAACATCCACTATGTCTTACACAAGATAATCAACCAACAATAATTCAATTCAATCAACCTAAAATTCTCACACAACCAAATCACAACGAAGTAGTAGCAAAACAACAAAAACATCAGCAACACTAAGAAGAAACAATATCAATCAACACACAAGAATTATATGTAGATAACCCCTTCGATGTGAAGGATAAATACCACAGGACTATTTAAGGAGTCCACCTTAACTTCTCTTATTGATAAATTGAGGAAAAAAGAATCCCAAATCATTTTACAAAGGACTCACAACCCACCACCAACAACAAACAATAAGAGATCAAAATTAGAGAGTGAAAGAAGTAGAATTCACCCAAAAACAACAATTTTGTCTAGAGACAATTCCGACCAAACCAAAGCTCAAAACAGCGATCCAACCGTCCAAAATGAAGCCCTTGATGTCAGGAATTGTTCAAACTTAAGCACGATCCAACGGTGGAATTTTTGGCAACAACCAGTTTTGTGAAAGTTGTGCTGAAAAGTCCGAAAATAGAAGCACTTTTGAAACCCTCACTTAGCTCTCTATTTTGTGCTTATGTTTCATCTGAAAATTGCTGAGTATTCCACAGCAAGATAACTTCTTAAGACTTCTCTTGGAAGCTACAAAACCCATGCCAAATATGGAGCCAAAAATAATACTTGACAAATCCATAATAAGAGCCCATAATACATGTGTCTAAAAAACAATATAATAAGAGCCCATAATATATGTGTCTATTGCAAATCGAGCTAGGATACCACAACAAAGTGGGCATGCCAAACTAGAGTTCGTTTATGTATGTTTAGAATATTTCCTTCCATTAAGAAAAAAATGTATTTTATACTCAGTATAAAGTTTTCAAAATAAATCCTTGTTTTGAGTTTTAATAGTACTACTAATTGATCCTTAATCTAATCTATTAACCTATACTAAAAACAAATCCTTTCATGACACTTGTCATTACCTTGCAGAAAAATTTCTCGCCTTTTTCGCTTCTCTCTCTTTTTTTTTTTTTTTTTGCAAAATCTTTAAGTAAATTATTTATACCTTATGATATTTTCTTTCCACTTTGACAATCATATTCCATATATACCCAAATGATATATTTTTGAATATCTTTTAACATAAATAAAATCTCATTGTTATATAAGACCCTATAATCACTAAATTTGCATTTTAAAAAAAAATTGTTTAATGATCAATAACTTTCGATATTGATATAAATATATAATATAAAGTTCAAGTTAATTTTTTCTGAAAAGAATTTCAAATATTTGTTTCAATTAAAAGTATTGAGTTTTTAAAAAATTATTGTTAAATTGACATCGCAATTCATAATTAGGTTAAGTAAAAATCGTGCGTTACACGGGACTTAAGCTAATTTCTTTATAAAACTCTTCCCTCTTATACTCCTCAATTCAAAACAACCAATTAGTCAAGAAAAACACTAGTCCTAAGATTGGTGAAAATTGATTGGGCTTGTTTGTACACTAAAATAAAATTCAAGCCTTAATCAATTTGGACATCAATTTTCAGTTTTTCACAAATCCCAAACTCCTACAAAAGTCATCATTAATACATTATAGAGCCCAAACCTAAGTATTTAAGCACAATATAATATTCATCATCTTCCTAATACACGAAGTTTCTACACTCCTCTCATGGACAACCTGACAAGTGTGACAACCATCAACTTTCTTTTTCTCTCCTAAAACCTCCCCATTTCCTAAGAACTTTCCAGAATAATCCAGGGCTTACCTTCTTCTTCCTCTAGACTCAATTCCCCCATTTTTATTAAATCTCGAAAAAACCCTTATACCCCATCAACATCAACTTAACAATCATCAAGAATCTCTGTTTTTTTTTTCTCACAGGCATTTCATCAAACACTCAGTGTGCATCAATGGCGGACAACGGCGTTGTAGTGCTTTACGATGGAACCATTGTCACCACCGACACCAACAAAAACCCAAATCCATTTTCGATCAAAGTCGGCTTAGCCCAGATGCTTCGCGGCGGCGCAATCGTCGAAGTCTCCGATCCAAGGCAAGCTAAAATCGCTGAAAGTGCAGGCGCTTGCTGCATTTCTGTCGCCGGAGATCAAAAGGGTATCGGAAGAATGGCAGACCCATCAATCATCAAAGAGATAAAACGCACCGTTTCGATTCCCGTCATCGCTAAATCTCGGGTCGGGCATTTTGTCGAAGCCCAGATTCTTGAATCAATTGGATCCGATTACATCGATGAAAACGAGCTTTTATCGATTGCAGATGAAGATCATTTCATCAACAAACACAATTTTCGGGTCCCATTTGTTTGTGGGTCGAGAGATTTTGGTGAAGCCTTGAGGAGAATTCGAGAAGGTTCTGCTATGATTCGGACTCAAGGGGATTTATCTGGGTCGGGTAATATTGCGCAAACTGTAAGAAATGTTAGGCAAATAATGGGTAATATTAGGGTGTTGAATAATATGGATGATGATGAAGTTTTCACTTTTGCTAAGAAAATTGGGGCACCTTATGATTTGGTTGCGCAAACTAAGCAAATGGGTCGGCTTCCGGTTGTTCATTTCGCCTCCGGTGGAATTGTTACTCCTGCTGATGCTGCCCTGATGATGCAATTGGGGTGTGATGGGGTGTTCATTGGGGGTGAGGTTTTCGATGGGGCGGACCCGTTTAAACGAGTTCGGGCGATTGTGGAGGCGGTCAGGAACTATAATGATCCAGCTGTGTTGGCCGAGGCGTGTACCGGGTTGAGTGGTGCAATGGCGAGGATGAATATCAATGATGATAACAGGGTGGTTGAAGTTTGAAAGAATGGAAGGTATCTTGTTCTGACTTTATTGATGAAGAGATGAGAAATGTTATGCTAGAATTCATAGACGTTGATCTTGTTGACTTGTTTGATGTTGTTATAGAAAAATATGTGGTTTCATGAGGCATGAATCATATTGTAGTCGTGTTGTGTACTTGGTTTTGTACTTGAAGACTGTTGTAATATGAGGAAATATAGAGATATGGATGAATAAAATAGTTACTCTTTCTGTATGTTGTCGTCTTTGTCTTTGTTCTTGTTCAATTGTCTTTTGCTGAAACTTATATTACTTACTCAGAAAGGATTTGTTTCATGGTGCAATTTTTATCATTGGAATGTGTGTGCAAAGAAGATGTGGTTAGTTTTCAGGTACAGGTTCATCTCAAAAATTTGAGCCATGTTGGAGCCCCTTTGATTTCTAAATCTTACCCTTGCATAGATTTCCTAAAAGTGTTGCCATTATATAATGTCCTTAGGCATCTCCTAGATCCATTAGAGTATCGGGGAACGGGGGTTGTCCTACTTTCATTATGGTTAGCCCACCAGTAACATCTCCACCCCATTGGGGGGTTGGGGATAGGGAGGTGAGATTGTCCTAATCCCATCATGTCAGTACTAATAACATCTTTACCCCATCCAGCTGGTTTGGTGGGGAGGTTAGGGGGTAAGGAGCAGTCCTATTCCCATGGCGAGCTTACAATTAGCATCTCCACCCCATTTGGAGGCGACTCCTATTCCCATGGTCAGCTCACCAATAGCATCCCCCACCCCAATTGGAGGAAGGAGGGCCGGGGAAGGGGGGGGGGGGTGGAGCATACCAGTAATGTCTCCACCCCAATTGGAGGACTAATATTATCACCTGCTAAACATACTAGTCCTTGTGTTTTTGATGCTGAATTGTATTTTTAATTCTAGGCTGCAGTGGCAACATTGTTATTTTAAACATTAACACAGAAAACACCACCCCCTTGTCCCTTTAGAAAACAAGATCCTTGGTTTAATTTTATGGGATCTTTGATGGATACTTGAATGGTTTAGTTAAAGAGCTCGAATGTTTAAATTAGCTTGTTTCAATAAAAATATGAGTAACATAAACAAATTTTAGCTGAAGATCTTTGCAATACAACTGGATCTAGAGGCTAGAGATACTAAATATTGTGTCTCTCAATCAATGGTTTACTGTATTCCTACGAGCTTAGCAATGAGGATTGGTGATAGTTTTACTAACAATTCGATCATACAAGTCAAGAATGTGTGGATCTTTTTTTCTTGTCCGTGATGACCAATTTGATGTTGAAGTGATTTTAAAAGGATTTGCTGATGATGCAATGATGGAGCTTAGAGGAGTTGTTTTTGAAAGTACTAGCGGATGAAAACAATTGTTGGTTCAGTGATTCTGGTTTTGTTAAATAGTTGTAGTAAAAAGGTTTATTCAGCGTGGAGTAATATTATTGATTTTGAAATTCTAAATTTTTATGAAATAAAAAACTCAAAAAACTTGTAGGATGTAGAAATATAATTTTCTTTCCTCCTATTTGATTAATTGTGATTTATGACTGTTTTAGGGTACTGTATTTCAAGCACTTATATTAGTCGTTTCAGCTGTGTCAATACTTGGCAATAATCTCATGCATTGTTTGTAAGTAAATTCCCTCTCCCCTTTGGGCAGTGGCAGCAGATCCTGAACCAAGTGAATTCTAGGTTGAGCCTGTATACATTCGACTTTTCTTTACCCTGGCTGGCTAAGAGCTTGTGCGAGCATATTAGAAGAATTAAGATAATGTTGGTATTCTGTATGCTGTCTCTCATGTAACTTTATGAGCTTTGACAAGTTTTGATTTTTTTATGCAAATGACAAGTGAGTACAAAGCTAGCTGATAATACCATTTACTCACTGAGTTAAGAGGCTGTGCATTCTTTATTTCTGCTTCACGGCTTACCTGTTTTGAGTGCAAAGAGATGGTATTTCGAGTGCAAAGGGATGGTATAGAGGTTGTGTTAGCATTGATGCTGTCAAAATGTCAAGCTTATTTGTCTGGGAAGTTATAATGGCCGTGTATTTGAGATAAATGTACTTGTCGGCCTTGAGGCATCTCTTTCTTATACACATGTTTTATCGTACTCTGTATATGGTGTAAGAGTAAGCCTATAGGGATTAAAATACAGTTGCTGTTATGCTTTGCCTGTAACACGCACTGCAAAACCCTTTGATGATGAACTAAAGATTGATGTTTTGCTTTTGCTCAGTTAACTCTCTACCTCAGCTAAGAATCTGTTTATTGGGCTTCTGATCTTGCTGATAGCTTCACTACGCTCTCCCACTCCCACCTCTTTGTTAGTACGTAGGAGTAACTTGGTACAGCTTACTGTCTGTAGTAGATGAAAACTTTTTAAGCCAATAAGAGCTGGTGGCACGTTTTGTTCAGATCTAGTCTAGAAACAGTAGTTACTGTTGGTTTCGCCTCATCATAAGAAACCTGCAAAAGCTCAAGGTAGTATTATCTTCTAAATATGAGGTGCAGATCTGCAGTATGATAAATCAGATTCAGTTAGTCAGCGCCCTCCGTAGTAGACTCCTGAAAAAAAAAATCCGGACTCTAAGTTTCAATAAGTGCTTGGGACAGTCGGATCTCTAATTTTTTGTAACTTGCTACAAGCTCAGTAGAGTAGTAATCAGAAGTTTGTCGTAAGCGAGTATGTCCACCGTGCTGATCAGCCTAGAAGAATTCTGTGACATGGGTAGTTCTGCATCTTATTATGCACAAGCTGACAAGCTTATTTATTTATAGTTTTAGAGACTTTTGGACCAAATCTTTCGGACAAGGGATCTTTTTTGACACACCTTGGAGCATGTCCTTACAGATTTGATAAATGCAACTCATGCCCTAGATAATAAGTTGATGACGACCGTATGTCTCTTACACTATTGCTATTGTCTCTTACATTATTGCTACATTATTTAAGAGTATGTCTCTCAAAAGCATTTAATAATTTGATATTTTATCATTATACCAATTGTTGTGTGATTTTGAAATCTATTTATCTATGCTTAGTATTTAAAAACACAAACCACAATTCTATAGTAAGCCATATGGCATCACAATCATTCATATGCCACATGTCACCTCTCTTAATCTTTCCTTTATATATTCCCTTTTTAATATAAAAATTAAAAAAAAAATAAACAAGACTAGTAATGTTTAAGTTTTTATGCATTCCAAAATTTGCAAATTTAAGTAAGAAAATGAAGTGTTTCATTTCTAACATAATAAATTAAAGTTAAACTAATTAGTGCACATTACATAAACAATAAAATAGTCTTTTCATCTCCTAAACTTAAAACTTAAATCAATACGTCATTTTATACCCCACAATATCCATGTATATATACCTAACTAATTCCAAAACAATACCGACACATATAATTAACACAAATATGTAACACATTTCAAGAAAAATAACCTAAGTAACAACTCGTGCATCGAACGGGGCAAAAAACTAGTTATATTGAATTGCATTTCCTAAGAATTGTATGTACTATGAGTATAAACTTATATTGAAGAAGCCTCTATTCATTTTTTTTTTTTCAATTTTAGAGACACTTATTTTATGAACGTCATAAAAATTTTGTACTCGTATTATAATGCAAGACTATTACAGAATTAAATGCGGTCTATCTAGGAAATTGGCCTCTGAATGGTTAGATAGTGTGGCCAACTTTAAGTGGTGAAGCAGAGGTTAAATGATGATGCAATTTCAGACCTTTCAGTAGCAGCACAAGATCGAACTACTTCCGCCGAATTAAATCCTCTTAATCAACTGGGGAGGCAAAAGAACAAAAATAAAAAAGGTCTTGTTTTAGGCATTAGTTTATGCCTTTGTTTTGAGCTTTTTGGTATTTTGTTTGGTAATTATATAGGTGCTAGTTACAGTCTTTGATGATTATAGGTATTTTTATATTTTATGAAGGATGCAAGTGACAATCCATTTTTGTAATTGATAGAATGGAGAAAATCAGCTTGCGGCTTAGAAGTGTCAACTTGAGACAGTGTCACCTTGTTTATACATGTCATTTAACTTAGGCGAGTCAAGTCGATTCCCTTATTATTATTTAATTAATTTATTACCAAATTGTAATAAACTTTGATGTTTTATGCCATAACTCTTACCTTGTATGTCTTAATCATCGTGACTTAGTTGGAACTTGGAAGTACAAATTTTTTATAACAATTTGCTAAATTTACTCACATACTTAACTACCATGACGTCTCTACAACCACATTCTCAAGCTCACCTAATAACTCGCATGGCACTTCAAGTCCTCAACCAACTATCAAAAAAGAATTTGAGTGTCCTCTTGAATATCGTTATTTATTCCCCACACTTAAGATTCAGAAGGTGATCTGTAACTCCATATCTTGACACATTCAAAAGCATGGAGGAATATGATATGGGAGCCAAGTTGAAAGATCAAGATCAGAGATTCGGTTAAGCATAGGTTAGATTAGATATCTCCTTACATCATGGAAACCAACAGCTTCCTTGCGTCATCAAGAGCAAAGATCTTATCTTGTCAGCAGAACTTGTTTACTTTTAAACAATTTCTTTCTCAACCCTTTTGTGGTCCTTAAAACATTCAACCATACGTGCACAGTGCACTTGATATATTTGCTTTGATTAAGCTGATGTATGTCAAAAACAAAATCTCTAGGTTAATTTCACACCATCATCTTTATACACCCTCGATTTTGATAAGTAATTAGGTATCTCCTCCTGCAAGTTCCTCATAAATGTCAATATAAATCTATAAGTTATCACATTTTCTACTACGGAGTATAATGGTTGATGATTGGATTTTTTGAATTGTTTGTATAAATATTACGTAAAAGGGTAATAGTATTTGAAATTTACATGTAACATCTATCAGTTTCATTGTAAACCTGTTACTAACATTTTCAGACACCGGAATTGTCTTAGGCATATGTCAATGAATCAATAATACATGCATTGTTGTTAACTGAAGTGTGGATATGCCACTTTCTCTGGTTGTTTTGTTCATCAATATTTTTTCTTTTGCAATTTCTTACATGTTAATACAACAGACTATAGGTCCAGCTGAGGTTTCTGTACACGTACAGAACTTCTCCACCTATACTAATCATATAAGTTGATGTGCCAAGTTCGATCATCCATGAAATAATTCGCTTCAATTGCCCAAATTGTTGGTCACCCTAGAATTTCAGGGGAATTAACCTTATGGTCCTGAGGCCTTCAATGTGCTTTCAGTCTGAAGACTCTCATTACCAACACCACTAAACAGGCACCTCAAAGAAAGCTCGTAGGCAGCAAATATTGCTCCATTCACAACAAAAGCCCGAGCAACTGCTGTTCCTAGCCCTCTCCACAGAACTCCATAACCATCCTGCTTAACACTCTTCCTAAAGCAATCCACGATCCCACTGTATTTTATTGAAGCTTTTGTTTGCGCCTGGAGTCTAGTCTTGATCACATCTAATGGGTAGAATGTGGCCCAGCTCGCAACTCCAGCTAAACCCCCAGCAACAAGCATTGTATTTAGGGTCTCTTGGCCACTCTTTCGGCATCCAGGGTGGAGCTTTTCTCTCATGTATTCATATGTCCAGAAGTACAACCCATGAGCGGGTGCATCTCTGAGGGCCGTGATGGTTAAACCACGATATAACCCTCTTAGACCTTCGGTTTTAAGTATGGTTTTGGCTAATTTTTTTGGACCATTTTCAGTGTTTGATACCAAATGGCTGTTTTGCTTTAATTGAAGACGGATTTTTAGTAGCTCAACAGGGCTTAATATAAGACTCTGGAGTGCCCCGGTGCCAAATCCTCCTATGGCTACCCCCTTATACGAAGGAGGTTCTCTTGGATCAACAGATTTGTCACATGCTCGAGATAAGACTGCATATGTTTGGAAAACCATGGCATTCTGCAAATCAAAGGTAACAAAGTGCAGGATTAAAAGCTATAACCTATCAAACAAATGTAAAATGATTCTTGAAACATAAAATCAAAAGCACAAATGAAGCTAGTTTTTCTCCAAGATTTGATAGAACCACTGATTTTAGTCTTTCCAGTTGCTTTAGGAGTTAGGATGTCACAAAAACACCAAGAAATCAGATAGATCATCAGAAACATGTAAACTCAGATTTCATATTATAATCACATAAAAGTTATGGCCTTTTGATAGTAGTGTCAATTATGTCAAAATTCACAACTTGTGATATTATATTGGGTTCATGAAAAATATCAAAACTAAGAAATATGTTCTGTCTTCACCAATAAAAAAATAAAAGAAAAGAAATATGCTTTGTTACTAATTTGAAAACCAGCAAGGAATGCACAACCTATCTTTGTTACTCGTCCTAGTATATCTGCAATGTTCCACACGGCCACAAGTGCGAGTACAAGTGTCAAAAACACCACCAACTTATGAAATTTTTGCATGATTCTTAAATAAAGTGTCCATGTGTCATACCCACGCAACCAATTAACACCAATTACACGAATACTTGAGGCTAAATGAAAAACCACAGTAAATATAGTATAACTTAGCAACTAATCATCCATACATATTCAAGTATGTACTAAAACACAAGGGATAGGAGTTTTTTCCCTTCTTACCCAGAAACTGGCATAAGATTCCCAGAAAAACAGTGGATTTCCCATTTCTCAGGAATTCAGGATCAATTAGTATCCTAAAAGAACCATCAAAAAAACATAATTATCCCAAAACAAATTAACATATACATAAACCCAAAATCAAACACTTGCAATACTATTACCAAACCAAATTGTTTTATAACAAAAAAAAAAAAAATGACAGAGCAAAAAGGCAAACCTGAAAAGTGACAGAGGCCAAGGGAGCACCCATGCCTCTGTAAAAGGCAGAGGGTCCTTCGGTGGCAAGAACTCGCCGGAAAATACTGATTGCACCGCCGGAACTTGAGCTCTGTTGCCGGATTCTGAGCGTATCCAACGGATATCCGGCGACAACTCCGGCGATTCCACCAAACCCACCTGCCACAAATTCTTTCCCCCAACTACTTGCTAGGAATTCTGGCCAAAATTCCATCTTTAACTCTTTTTGCATCCCCCAATCCTCAAAAAAAAAAAAAAATCTATCCTTTTTTTTTTCCTGTAAAAACTTAGTTTTTTTTTGGGGGGTAGAAATCCTGCAATAAGGTTACCCAGATGAAATTATAAGATGGGTATTTACTATTTGGTTGTTTTAACAAATTGAAGAATACCCACCTAATCAATCCAACTTTTTTTTAAAAAAAATCTCAGCTTTTTTTTTTCAAATGTAATTCTTCAAAATATCTCTATTTTAAAGAAATTCTGCAAAATAAGGTGAAACAGATGACAATTTTCATATGGGTATTTTTTGGGGGCTAATTTAAAGAACACCCACCTAAAATCTGGCCAATTGAAGAAGTTTCAGAACTTTCTCTCTTTTTTAAGTTCTGGGTTCTGTGAATCTTGTGTACTTTTATTATCCTTTTCTATAAAGATTCAACCTTTTAAATCAAAAAATTCCAATTGATAAAAATCGTGATTTAAAGAGGGAGAAAATTTCACTAAAATTGGGAATGGAATAAGAAAAAGAAAGAAACTAAAATTGATTACAGAGCATGTTTGTTGGGACTAGGACACTGCCTCAATTTAAATGCCAAAGTTTTTGTTCTCTATGGAAAGTGGTACCCCACAATTTGAGGCACGTGGACCAATCATCAACGACACGTAAACTATACAAGAATTACAAGCATTAAATAATGAGCATCACAAACTTTTTTGTTTGTGATGGGATTGGATTGGGTGATTTAGTGGGTTGATGATGACGCGATTTATTGGACTCCTTATCTGATTATTGACCTTAAATACTGTTTATTTACGTTAATTTCAATTGTTTTAGAAGAAATAAATTTAGATAAGTTATGTATCAAAAAATTAAAGATAATAGTAATAGCTAAGTTCAAATAATACTTACAGTATATTAAAAGATCTAATACTATTAGGATTATATAATTAGTTATCAAAATCCCGATTTGAATCTTGAAATCATTTGATTTTACGATTTATGTATATCCATTCGATTTGATTTGCAATTACATCCAATTTTACATATTTCTCTTAAGTTGTAAAAAGTTTAAAATATGCCTACAAAATTATTTATAACTATATATATTGTCAATTATTGATTGCTTAGTGGGTAAATAATTATCTTCTATTAATAATTAGATTTTAACTGATATTTAAATTTAGGTATATTCAATGAAATTATGATATGACGTCTTGATTATACATATTCGAAAAGTAAAAACTCTACTTTGATAATTTTGCATATAAATATATTATCACAAAACTTTGTCAAAAGAGAAGGCTTTAAATAGTATGGAAGTCAAGTAGTGTTATCAATTCAAATTCGATTCACTAACATTTCACGCAACCGAGCTGAGGTGCTTCCAAAGCCCAAGGTTTGGCCCACGTGCTGTAATCTGCCACGACAACAGTCCTATTTTATAAAACAGGTTAATATATAAATAATATGGAAATATAAACAGCGGGGATCTGTGGCGCAATGGTAGCGCGTCTGACTCCAGATCAGAAGGTTGCGTGTTCGATTCACGTCAGGTTCAAAATCCTGATCCCAACAGATCAACTTTTTTTTTTTAATTTTTATTTTTATTTTAAATTATACGTATTCCGTCTTTAGCGTTTCCCTTAATTATCTACATTTGAAATATTTAAGTGTGAAGCATTGAAGGAAGAACACTTTTTTTTTTAATTTTTATTTTTATTTTAAATTATACGTATTCCGTCTTTAGCGTTTCCCTTAATTATCTACATTTGCAATATTTAAGTGTGAAGCATTGAAGGAAGAACTACTAATTTTTCTAATATTTGCGTTACTTCACTACAAGAAATAGGCCGATTCACGTCAGGTTCAATATCCTGACCCCAATAGAATTTCCATTTCGTCGGATATTCCGTCGGAATATAAGGTTTTCCAACTGAATATTCCGTCGGAAATTTTAATTTCCTACGAAATTAAAATCCGTAGGAAGTTTCCGACGGAATATTCCGTCAGAATTTAAGAATATAAAAAAACCAAACCCTTAGCTCTCCTTCTCATTTCTCTTTCTCTCTCCTTCTCTTCCTCCTGTTTCTCGGTTCTTTTCTCTCTCCTGTCCTCTCCTCCGCCTCTCTTTTCTTTCTCTCTCCTCTGCTCTTTCCTCTTCTCTTCCTCTCTGACCTCCTCCTCTTCTCCTTCCTTCTCCTTCTTCGCCCTTTCCTCTTCTTCTTCCTTCTCCTTGCTTTGTTTTTGAACATTTATGATTATAATTAATTATTTTTGTAATTGTAATTGTAGTTTATAAATTTATTAGATCTTTATAATAACAATAGTGAATTTCGTTTTTTTTTATATTAAAATTCAGATCAAATATGCATGGTTTAGATCTTGTTTTTGTATGAATTTTTGTTTCGGATTTTATTTTGTTTTAGATTTTACGATTTTTTTTTTTCGATTTGGTATTTTTGTTTTGTGGGTATTTTTTTTTTCGTTTTTCTGGGTGGGTAGGTTAGGGGGTTGGTTAGGTGAGGTGGTGGTGGCTCGACAGGGTGGGGTAGAGTGGGGGTCTGGTCAGGGGTGGGTGGGGTGTGGGAGGTTTGGACAGGGTGTGACCATCAGTTTTTGGTTAAGTTGGTCCTTTAACATGGTATCAGAGCCAGTGTGACACAAAGGTCATGCGTTCGAATCTCATTAACCCCTCCTTTCAAAATGGAATATTAAGCGCAGGTTATGAGAAGGACCCATGTTGCATCCACACTTCAAGCCCAATGGGCTCTCATGTAAGGGGGCGTGATAGATTATAAAACATATTCCCGAATCTCAACTATCAGCTTAAGCTTTTAATTGCAATTATTTTTGTTCTACTTCAAATCTAGTTGAATGAAATTGTACACTTTTAGGTTACTATAAATATGCTATGAGTTGCGTGAGATGCCCAATTATCTTATTTAAAGTAAATATTTTATACCATACCAATAATTCATCTATATATTTTTGTAAGATTCTCCTAAGTATGATCTAGTGGCTTTTGGTCTAGAATTATATATAAACAAAATAGTTGCATAACTACATTTCTCCAATAAGTTTGACCCACAAATTATTCAAGTTGGAGAGGAACCAAACTTTCCAATAAAAAAGCTTGATTAAGAACCATGGTTCATTGTAGCCCTGCATAGTTGCATATGGAGAATGAGGGGCAAACAAAAAGAGACAAATGGAGTAAAAATTGCATAAAGTAGAAAAGGAAACACTGATTTTTAAGAGAATTATAAAGCTACTCCCTGTAATTCTAATTGATTGTGACACTTTTCTTCAATCAATTAAGTATCAGGGGTCGGTTGGTTTATCTAAGGAAAAGGGAATGATATAACAAAGGGAAAGGAGAATAATAAAATGTAACTCCCTTTAATTTACAATATTGTTTGTTTTATGAAAGAAAAGAAATCAAAGCCACCACACAACCACCAATTCACTTCTCTTTCTCTCTTTTTCCGGCCACCGTGAAGATCCTACCACCCAGCCACCCCTACTGCATCCCTCGGCCCTACCCTCCCCCACCTATGCCAGACCACCCCCACCCCTTTCAGTCCTCCCCCCACTCTCTACTTCCCAAAACCCCCTCCTTTCGAAAAACCTTATCAGCTGCTAGGGCTTTCAAAGGGTGGGGGGAGGGGCGTTTGGGGGTTTTGGGGGTGGGTAAGGGGTTTTAAGGGCGTTTGGGTGGGGAGGGAGGGGTAAGGGGGTTTCAGAAAGGAGAGGATGGGGGGCGGTCCGACAAGGGTGGGGAAGGGCTGGCGGGGGATGCAGTAGGGGTGGCCGGGTGGTTCGATGGGGGTAAGGTAGAAGGGGTGGTGGTGGCTGAGGAGAGGGAATAGAAAACTTTGGGGGGGATGGAGAATCAATTTGGAAGATTTTGGGAGAATGAAGAGGGTAAAGGGAATGGAAAAAAAGTCTAACAAACATCACCAAAGGGAATAAGGGCAGTTGATTCCCTTACCCTTTGATAAAAAAAAACAAAAGAAGTATTGTTGAACGCCTTGAAGTATTAAAATGTCATCCAAAATCCGAAAACGAATCACGTCTATAATATATACGCCGTTTGTGCCTTTCGCTACATAATAATTAAACAAAAGAAGCTCAATTTCTTTCCTTGGACATAGAACTAGGCCCCGTTCTCTTCACCTTATTTTGGCTGAACTGAAACTATTTTTGTTTAACTGAAATTATTTTTATTGATTTTCTTAACTTATTTTTGCTTAAGTGAAATTATTTTTACGGAATTGAAATTACTTTATTTTTACTAAATATTACTTTTTTAAGAGTCGGTTTAGGCAATCTCCTGGGAAAATAAAAAACATAAAATCCCCAAAACAGTACTAGCATCATCCCTTTCTTCGCCTTTCACCAACCACAAAACCTCTGCCTTTAACCCCAGCAATTCCTCCTTCCATTTTTAGAGCGAGAAAACCTCCGGTATTACAACAATGGCGTCGCTGAGTTTTTCAGCTTCTACTACTACTCCCATGGCTTCGTTTCTACCTACACCTTCATCCTCAAGCGTATCGACTTCTTCTTCGTCGTCGTCTTCTTCTTCAAGCAGTTTCAAGCCTACTGGGCCCAGATGTTTTCTTTCTCCTCTTTCTCTTACTCCTCTTCATTCTTCTTCTTTGAAGGTGAAATCTCGTCGTTCTATGGTTGTTTGTATGGCTCCTGAAGAAGAGAAGATGACTCGTCGCTCTCCTCTCGATTTTCCAATCGTATGTTCCTCTTTCTTTCTCTATACTTGATTAATTTGTGAATTGTGGGTAATTAGATTATAATTCTAGGGTTTGTATTTCGAATTGATTTCATCATGGAACAATTGATTTGTTGTAATTGCTTCAATTGTGGCATATTGTGATGTTAATTGCTGCCCTAGTGCTTTGATTTTGATAATTGATTGTTTTCACAATGTCAATCTTGTGATTTTTGGGAAAATAAGTTGAAAATCCTGGTTTGAGAATTGAGAGTATCATAAAACTGCACTTTTGTACGCTGAGCTTTTTCTTTAAGTTTTCATGATTAATTTTTCTTTTTTTTAGGGTTCACAAAGCAATTAAAAGAATTTGAGATGTATAGTTAGAAATCTTAGAATTGCTGGATCTCTCTTTTTGAAGAATGGTTAAAGGATAAGGTTTTAGGTGTTAGAATTTTAGCAATGCTTTTACCTTTGTTTTGGTATTTTTCCCCTTTCCTGTTATCTACTAGTTAGGGTTATGATTAATAACTTGTCTAGCACCGAGCAATAATTGTCATACTCTGTATGTTACAAGGACATTGGAATGGGTATCGATATTATAAACTTACAAGTGCTATGTTTCTTTGATGGGTTTAGGAATCAAATTGGGGATTAGATTCAAACTATAGAATACCTTCGATTTCAGTCTGCCCTCGCTCCTGATGGGATTTCTGATAAACTTGGGAAACTCTAATGACTTTGAATGCCAATTTTGTAGTTAGGGAGAGGATTTATGAAGGTTTGTCGCATGATTTGGTAAATTTGCTACATATTTCTATTATTCTATACTATTTACATTGCAAACCAAACATAGCAGTGTTATTGCATTAAGCGAATTCTCAGTCACTCACTCCCATTCTTTAACTCCAATATCCATTCAATTAATGCCTTGAATTTACTTTAAAGCCTTATGTACCTTCTTTTCTGGCTTGGGGAAGGGAGGATGATGGGATTGTAGCTTCATGATCTTTCTTTTAATTAAGCGTTTGAGCTCTTATTTCTGTACAATTTTTTAATCCTATTGCATCATAGTTTGATCATGCAGTCTTGAAAGTTTGTTTGAGGTGACTTTGGCAATATTGGCATTCAGCCATTCAGGTATCTTAGTGACTGTATCAGTGTATCTAGCATTTCGTTTACTTGTCCCTCCCCCAAGTGGAGGATTTTCTTTGTTTGAGGTAAATTCTGTGGTGATTTTGCCTTAGGAGAATGGGGATACCGTCTTTTGTGATCAAGGGGTGAGGAAGAATTTGATGAAGAGGACAAGCCTAAGAATACTTGATACCTATGCTTGCTGTAATGATTTTTTTACCTATTCAAATAACCAAGGAAATAAGTGATAAGTACATAAGTTTTAATTAAATTCCTTGGCTTCTGTTTGAGTGAAACTGAGAACAAAAGAGGGGTGTACAAGGATGGAGGGGAAGTTGAATTAGAATACTGAAAAGGAAGATTCACTTCTATTACATAGTTCAAATGTGATGAAAAGGATGAATCATCATTGATTTCATGATGCTGTTAAAATGCGAAGCTTCCTGATAATTTCATTTATTATATGGTTTTGTGGAGTCATGAAGGCTTTTGAGCACAAAGTTGGGTTAGGAGGCAAATGAGAGCGATAGTATGAGTCTTGTTAAGGCAGTATTTTAGTGTCTTGTTAAGGCAGTTACTTTAGTGTGCAACTGTTTCAGGAGTTGAATGTGTAAAAGGTGCGACTCAAATGTTTGCAAATCTCTCAATTGATCATATTCATCAGTTTTTAAGTGAACCTACACCTTGTTTCAAAAAAAAAGTGAACCTACACTTAGTCAAGGATGAGAACTGAAAATTGTATGCTCCAATTATATCTTGTATGTGTTTTTTTTTTTCCTTCTAAATAATACTGTGTCAATCCATGACATCACTATTCCTAATTGTGTCTTAGAAGGAAAATTGTCTGACTTTCACATTTACATTTAAAGACTTGTTAATCATGCAAATTTAACATTTTGTTGCTTAACAGGAGTGGGAGAGGCCCAAGCCTGGGAGAAGACCTGATATATTTCCTCAATTCAGCCCTATGAAAACACCATTACCACCTCCTATGCCTGCTGATCCACCAGAGGAAGACGAGGATGAGGAAGAAAAGAAGGAAGAGGAAGAGGAAGATCCGGAAAAGGAAGAGCAAGAAAACCCAGACAAACCACAGTGATAAATGAATGTCTTGCTATTAGGCAGTTATTACGATTCATATTCGATATCCTCAGTAGCATAGTCAAACTCATAGATCCTGCATATAACAGAGCTAAGGTTGGTACCCACATCAACTCTCTGGTTTAAGCACAGGAGTTTATGACGTCAATTTTTTCAGTTCCTGTGCGGGATTAGTGTTTTTCTGGGGAGTTATCCTAATTTTGTAGTATTGAGGCGATTTTAATAGGTCTTGTAATGTTATTTAAGGAATAAGGATGGTTTCATTTCCTTGTAAGTTGCCTTTACTTCTCTAATTACATCTTATCTGGAGTTATGTAGTTGCCATTATGTTGATACGGTAATATATTGCACTTGTTTTCAGGCTTATGTAGCTTAGAGAAGCTTTATACTATACCCCCTTTCCCTTCTAAAAGGATTTTATGCATCAAATTTCACACTGGTCATTTCAAATGTGGGCTTGTAAACCCATGACCGAACAAAAGGTCACAATTACAGTCCAAAATCATAAGGACCTAAATCGAAACACAGGCATGTCCATACACGCTTGCCAAGCCCGAGCCACCATGGACCTCGAGGCAGCCTAATCTAACTATTCGAGAGGCAGAGAAATATATAGTGCGTCAATATATATTTGGCCAAGACTGGATAACTTCAACAGATGCTTCATACAATCAGGATTACCAATTTAATTGTATTAGGTTAACAATATGTAACTGTGCAAACCATAAAAAAATCATGTTAGAATTATTTTGTAATTGCGTGGAAAAAAATTGTGTTATACGAGTAGCTCGTGTGCTAATTAAGCTAATATGGGCTTGTGGCGTACAGATAAAATGCATATATGGCAGGCCTTTGATTAACACTCCAAACAAGAAATGGGACATTTGGAGTGGTTTAATACCATTGTGATCATATTTATCCCTAACCTCTCTCTAATAGTCTAATTAGCTTACATGATTTTTTAGCCAATCATCAATAATTATATTGTCATCTTCGGGTTAAAAATTTTTCCGCCAAATTATTATTATTATTTTTTCGCCAAATCTTCTTATAAACTATTCTATAACTTAAATAATTAGTGTTTAAGGTAAAATTACCCTGGACATGTGGTCCGATGAGAAGGTGACACGTCTCATCCTAGGAAGCGTTCCAAGGGAACCAACAAGAATAAGACATGTGGCACCCCTCATCATTGGGAGAAATGGCGGCCTTCAACAAGCCCAAATCTCGATGCGACGTAAAATGGCGCGGCCCAAATTCCTAGGTCACAATGACCTAAGGAAGGACACTAACTCCCATGCCCTATAAATAGGGACATTTATTACCTTGGGAGGGACAATTACATCACATCACTTTCTTACAACTATTCACCTTTTCTAACAACAGTGAAATCACCTAAATCTTGGGATCCGAAAAGAGCTACTTTACTTTCCGCATTTATTTCTCTCCGTCCGGTACTAACTTGATCGCCGGAGGCGGAACTCAGAACAACCGGAACTTCTGTGTGTTGCAGGTATTAAAACTTGATCTATTTATTCTATTAAAATTTTAATGTTCATAATGTATTAAAACTGTATAGAATTATATTAAATTTTAATTATTATTCTTGTTCAGTATTTATGTAATTAAAATTTTAATGTTCATAATGTATTAAAACTATATTTATATTATGTATTCTTTTTAATACATGTATTTTCTTAGAAATACATAATTATAAATTAGAAATCTATTTTTAAAATACTAATCAATTTTCAAAATCATAGTTATAATTAAAAATCACAAAATTAAAATTTTTGATCATTGTTCTTCATTCATGTCATAGATTAGCCATGCACCCATTTCCAAAATCATTGTTAATTGTCAATTCGTAAATATATTGTGTTGTTCTGTTTCGTTTTTTTTTCAATATATGAATTGTTCTGTACTATTTCGTTTTTTCAGTTTTGAATTTATGTTTTTGTTCATAAAGAAATCTTAACAACAATCTCAATTTTAAGTATTTCTTTAAGGAAGAATTACCCGCATAGGTAGGTGTTTTGCAATATCACGATGGCCAGCGGCATAGTGATTTAGGTTGAATGATTGGCGTTCTTCCGACTGTGTAATCGGGAAAGACGACCTTTTTTTTTCTTTTTTCTTTTCGAGTCTCATCAATTTGATCCGTAAAAATTAATTAATTTTTCGCGAACTTGTGGATTAGGTAATTAATTACCTAAACTACTTGGTCATTACATAGGAAAACAGGGTCTTATATATTCTATTTGTATTTAAGGCATTTACCTATGTTTATTTTGGGCATTACCTAAAAAATATATTACGAAGTAATTAAATAAATAATATGTAGATTTTTTTTAAGAATATATACATAACATAAAACCACAATCAATCCACAATCATTTACACGTTATTTATGGAATTCTAAGATTGTAGTTTTAGTTACTTCCTGTTAAATATATTGTTAAATACTTCATATAATATATATCTTGGTAAATGTAAATTAATATCGGAGTCCCAAGCATAGAGAATATCGGTGTCGCAACGGCTGTTGTTTAGACTTGAAATCCTCGCATATTAATGCGTGGATTTCTTTTCCTTACACCTTTTCTGGACTCAAGGAGCTCAACCTCCGTATTCATGTGAGGGAAGAAGGGGATATTCAGCTGCCACCGGAAATTTTCACGTGTGAGACATTAGAGATTTTGAAGCTTGATACTAACCTTGGTCTTGATCAAGCTTCAACCTCTACATCCTTCCGTCTTCCCAGCCTGAAACTACTCTCCTTACATGCTGCTTAATTCCCGACGATGGCCTTTATGGGGTATGTGTCAAGATCTGAGAGCTCCACTCATTACACATAGGCGGTCCCCACAAGTGAAAAACATCACATTATTTTCCAAACTGGGGCTCCCTCGGCTGGAAGTGTGGAACAAATATGAGGAGCATCACAGCAGTGACTTGGTGCTTATTCATACTCCTAATTTGGAGTATCTTTACTACAGTGGTGATTTAAGCATCACATTACAACATCACAAACATGGATCGCCTTGTCAAAGCAAACCTTGTTATTGAAAATAATTTATTGGAGGTTGCATTTGAGGTTTCTGCCAGCTAAAACTCAGCCTTTTGAGGCCATTGTCGAATGTTCAGCATTTGACTGTGAACGATTTATTCTTACAGGTTTAATTTGTCTCAATTTCTGATCTTGCCTCCATTCTGTCATCAATTTGATTTTAATTGATTAACTGACTTGACTGCTTGTTATCTGTTGATTTTAGGAATTAAACCATGAAGAGTTAAAGGATCAACTGCCCGTGTTTTGTTATTTGAAGTGTTTAGAACTGGGTTTCAATGAAGGTAGCTTTTGGGATAGTATATTGTTAGGATTTCTTAATCGTTCGCCTGTCTTGGAAACACTTGTATTCCCTGAGGTTAGTGTACATGTCGCTTCGTTCTAATTTGATATATTTTCACATACATGGATTGAATTCAGGAATGGTTTAACAAATTTACTTTTATTGTCATCTAATTTGCAGGGATTAACTGTATATCCTCATTGCCAGGAACTTGCTTCAGAACAACAGTTTTGTAGAACAGCTCTGGCAGATGTTCCTACATGTTGCAGATATCATCTTTAAAAAAATGTGATTAAAAATTTCTTGGGAAATGACAGGGAAATAGATTTGATCCAGTTTTTCCTGACAAATGCATTAGTTCTGGAGAATTTGGTCATATACCCAGATTGCAGTGCAAATGTAGATCAAATGATGACAGTTGAGAGCACATTGCAAAACTTACCGCGTGCCTCTGTCACCTGTTCAATTCAAGTAGTGTAGGTTTGGAGGAATTGCTGAAGCGCCTGAGCTTGAGTGCAAATTGCAGAAGTTTCCAGCTGCCTTTGTCACCTGTTTGATTCAAGTAATGATGGAGAAATTTGCACTGTCCTGAAAAATGTTTATTTACTATTTATTTGTCCTTGTTTATCTATATATGTAAACAATATTTTGATTAGTTATGGAGACTATGTCATAATCTTCCTGCGCAGTAAATTAATCATATTTATGATTTTACTCACATTCAAATACTTATTTATTGAGATAAGCTGCGCTGTTGGATTTTTTAAATGTTCACCAAATACTGAACAACCATGTCCATGAAAATATAGTGCGATTAGGGTGAATATTTCTCTGTTTAGGAAATTTTTCTACTTTGTTGGTAGGTTGGCTTTATGACAAACTGGCCTAAACCACACAAATACTGAACAACCAAGACAACCTCACCCAGCTGGGCATGGCACGAGCCTTGAACAACTTGACATACACAACCCGATGATACGTGGGCTGACCCCTAGGAACTTGTTGACGGCATGACATGATCTGAGGTAATTGTATCGTTACAAAGGTTGTGCATGCTAGCATCTATATTAGCTATATAATAATTAAACAAAAGACTAAGTAAAAATTAAGCTTGTATTCTGGTTATAAATGTCACTACATATCATTGGTACACTCAAGTTACAGAGGCTACTTCTACTATGACTATTGGGAACAACTGTATTGGATGTAGTTTAATTTATCGACATTTTAGTTGGAATAATTGAGTACTTTAAAAGGACTTCATGATAAAATATGGTTTATGTAGCCAATTCCGGCCTATCACTGAGATTTAGGTTTCCATGTCTTATTGTTGTTGCTACTCGACTTAGTTATTAACCCTAGTATTATCACCATGGAAATTTGAAATGAAGATTAGAAATAGGTGCATGTGAAAAAACTGTTTTGGAGGGACAAAAGAGATAAACAAACATACTAAAAATAGACTCCAAATTATATTGAAGTATGTATGCCAGCTTCCCCTAGCTGGAAGGACCACCCTTTATTTTTGTAAATCCTAAATTTGGAAAGTCCCATGTTTTTACCTCTTTATTCTCCACTAACTCTTCTGAATTTTCCAATCTTTTTTTTTACCATGCATGTTACTATTATGTTACCACTAGCTTTTCATGTTTATGATATTGACTTATGTTTCACATAATTTCCCACCCTCTCAAGATATATATAGTAATAATTGTCTTTTGTGTGTTTAGATTAATTTTCGTTTTTAAATATAAAAATAAAACATATACTCGTAGCGTATAAGGCAGTATAACTATCCCTTTTTTTTAAAAAATAAATTTATTCGACTACAACAATTTAAGATCAAACAATATAAAGGATTAAGTCGAATAGAGTGTAATTAGTATGTGAAGAGGCTTGGATGATATTTGTTATGTGGAAGACAATAAGCAAAGCCTCCCCACAATAACATGTTATTGTCTCTTGCTTGGAAGTTGGAATTTGGATATGAAAATAAGAAAGGCGTAAACTGTTATCCTTCATCAATCAACTAGCTAGTCGGTTAAAAAAAAAAAAAAAAAAAAAAAGAAAAAAAAAGTAGTGTATTATCTACCAAAATTATTAATTATGATTCATGGTATATATCTTTAGGAAAAAGGAAAAAAAAAAAAACATTAATATACAAACTTTTAATAAGTTTTTATTGTGTATACCAAGTCTTCCTCATATTTTGGTTTTAATTCTCTATAACATGCATGTTATATTTCTATATGCTACCTAGAAATTACTTAGCTTCGCTTTTAACTAGCTATGTAGCTATGAGTATGATTGTATTGATTGTGCTCTTTAATCTTACTCATCTCATTGTATTATTGTTCCATAAGATCATTCTAATAAATAATCACAACTTTCTCGATCACATTTTCATGGTACAAGACTACAAGCTACGAGTATATAATTTTGAACCCAAAATTACAAGTTGATATAAAAGCAACTTTTATTTTTGAATGAAGGTTGATGAAACACTATACAAGGTACTTTGATTCTTCTACTAACTATGACTTGTTGCATAAATAGAAATTGTGTAATTAGTATGACTTGTTGCAATACAGGTCATAACGCACTAAGGTATAAGACTATTAGTTACGCGTAGCATAAAGTAGTAAACCCAAAAATTACGCGTTTATTATAAAGAGGATAGTATATATGAATAATCTCGTCTGATTATGATTCCACTTATAAGTCTTCATCACACAAATTAAACATAGTTAGTCAGGGAAGAGTGGGTCGGTTGGATGTTTATTCTCAGTTTCTCACATAAAGTGAAAGCAAAACAAAGGTGTAAATTATTGAACTCAACCCTACTTTTTCCTACAATAGAAAGACTATATTTCAGAAACTTAAAAGTTGGTTAACTTAAAATAGACAATATGAACTATATATAACACATACAATTATTGTTATTAAAAAACCCTATATATATATATATATATATATAAAATAAAATAAAAATAAAAAAAATAAAAAACCCTTTTTCTTATTACATATAGTTATGATTTCTTGCTTGAGTAGAAGTGAGTTTAAGAAGTAAGAAAGAGAAATCAAGAAATCCAAATTAGGGCTGACTTGTGTAAATTCAGGGAAAAAAGAGTAAGCTTCTAAGACTTTTCTGCTACCTCGATCATCTCTTCAAATGGTGTTAATGAAAGGGCTTTTTAATTATTGTTATGTTTATTTTTGCCCTTTTCCTTTTTTTTTTCCCCTAGAATTTGATCCCTTTCCCCTTATATTCCTGTTTTTGAAACCCTTCGTCAATCACACCTAAGGCGCGGTCTAATTAACTACAAGACGCAGCCTAATTAGCTACTACACCATTTGTTTCTTTCTATTTCCATTTTATGATCATAATAGTATGGTATTAAATGTGGTGGTTTATGCTTGTAAATTTTTTTGGAGGATGACGGTTATTTTTGACAAATTTACTTAACATGGGCTTTGTCTTAAACCTTGTAATATGTGAGGTTTTTTTGTGTGGTTATTTTTGACATATTTACTCAGCATTTTATGTACTTAGCAACATTATATTTCCCACAAATAAATTCGAAACAAAGCTAGCTAAGTTTATTTCTTGAATTATTAACATACATAATGATAACATACATTTCTGACTTGTGTTTTTTTTTTTTTTTTTTTTTTTTTTTTTTTTGGAGGAAGAGAATTGAGCAACACATACACCATGGGAAGGGGAAAATTAGAGATGAAGAGGATAGAGAACAGAACTAATAGGCAGGTGACCTACTCGAAGCGACGACAAGGGCTAATGAAGAAGACCAAAGAACTTGCCATTCTTTGTGATGCTCAAATTGGTCTCATCATCTTTTCTGGAACTGGAAAACTTCATACTTATCCTGAATCTTCCAACAGGTCAATGTCAATTAAAAAAATGTGGATTATTCTTAATTAATTAGAGTTAGTGGAATCTAAGCCTTTTTTAACTTTGAAAGTTTATGATAAATTAAAGTATGTAGTAGCTAGGGTTTTCCTCTCATCAATAAATTTTCTGATGTTTTTTCATGTGGTTTTGAAATGATTACTTTTCAGTTTTTTTTTCTAATCTAACTGCATCTTTGGACCTCTATCTTTGACCAATTTTAATATTTTATGATGCCTTCTTTTTTAAGAAAATTATGTTTTAATAATTAATCTAATTTTTAATGAAATTTCTTACCCCTAAGATACATTATTTTCCGTAATTTATACCGTTTTGTTAATTAATTATAGTATAACTTGGTTAATCTTGACTTAAGAATGATTATTTTATGTGATGTACCTAAATTATAATTCAGTTTCGATCAATAATTGGTGAATTGTTTTAGACCTATATGTACGTAATCATTTTGTATGTCTAATAGCGGCCTTGGTAAATCATATTGAAAAATAATGTTATATGTTCCTCCCTATACTCAATTTCAAAAAAATTAATTTTAATTTGATGGGGCAATAAGAAGATAAATACTCAACTAATCAATTAATACGATATTTAATTTCATTTTATTTTGCTATGAGTTTTGATGTTATATAATTATGTAACTTACACAATTAATTAATTTGCTGAATAGCTCACCTTCCTCAATGATTTCTTGACCTCTTTGTCCTTTTATTATTGATCGATTCTTAGACCCTTCAACGAGTTTCTAGAAATTAGTCATTTGTAAGGATGATAATCAACGAGATAATCCCTCTACTATGCGTACTTATATATTTAAAAAAAAAAAAAAAAAAAAAAAAAAAAAAAAAAAAATTATGTTCTTGAAATTAAAGGGTTATATCAGTTGTGTATAACTTGATATTGACAACATGGCTATATGGCATTAGTGTCACGGTCCGAGTGTTTTTTGTTCGAGCTAAGGTATTCTTAATTTTGACTGTATGGCCGCCGACCTAGTGTGACCGAGCTAATAGAGGTGTTGTGTATGTGTGCATGACAGCAGTCTAGAGCAAACCATACAGAGGTATTTGAATGTACAAGGCATTCAGCTTCCAGTACAGGATAATCGGGTATTTAATTACAAACTCGATGATTAATCTCTTGTTTTTAGTCCTAATTGATCATGACTTGCATGAATAAATGTTGGCTAATACATTGTGCAGGAAGAACTATTTTCGGAGCTGCAAGCGTTAAGGGAAGCGATTCACAACGCCGAGCAAAGCATAAGGAACTACTTGGGCGAGGATTTGGGTCCTCTTCCCCTTGAGTACCTGCATAAACATGAACAAAAGCTTGAATCCTCCTTGAATGTAATTCGAGTACGAAAGGTGTTAATCTGTCTTTTTATTCTGACTTAATTGGTTTTATGGATGAACCTCAAGAAATGAACTAGTGTGAGATTTCTATAGAAATATGTTAAGGAAAATGTTTTTATTATCATGTCAAAAATTATCTGAAATAGTGTTTAATTTCTGGTCTTCCAGAACCAGCTCATGCAACAGCAAATGGAAAATCTTCGCAGAAAGGTTATTCAAATTAATAAATGATCATGTTTGTACTAATTTCTAAATCCATTTCTGCTAGGATTAATTCTCTTAACCATGAATGCTTAAAACTAATTACATAATTTTATTATTCATTTTGGGTTATAATCGATTGTACTGCAGGAACAATTGTTGCAGACTGACAATGGAAACATGTATCATTGGGTAAGCAAGTCACAATAAAACTTACACTAGACCGCGTATATCTTAATATAGAAATTAATCCGAAATCATAGTTGATGGGAGGTGGGCAACTTCAAGAGCAGCAGCAGCAGCAACTAATGGGGCAGATGCCGTTTATCTATGGAGAAGACCAGCCAAGTAGCAGTACTGTACTCCAGCTTGGTACTTCATCTTCATCGCCTCATCAGTATTATCCCTACCACCTTCAACCCACTCATCCTAACCTTCAAGACTATGGTAGATCTTCGATATTCATAATAATTTTTTTATCAGTATTCATATATTCTTCAATAGCTTTAAAAATTAAAGATATACATACCGTTTATATATTCTCATTGTTTGTCCTGTTATTTTGCAGAGTGAGTTGTTTCCAAAGCAAGGCTATGCGCGTGGGTGTATCAGTTCATGCAGAATGAAGATGGATATGCTTCAAGTGTGGCTTTATAGTTTTAGAACTAAAAACGTTTTACAAATGCTTGCTACTACATAAATCTTGTTACATAGTTTACAAATTAAACCTGTATTTAGTTTCAGAAAATTATCTCTGATGTATGATATTTCTGATTGTTGTGTACTCCTGTTTTAACTTTTATCATTTGATTTATGTAGAGTGTGTAATTTCTCACTTGATATACTTGCTCCCTCTTTCATCATGACCCTTTATAGTAAACAATTCATCGGTTTATAAGAGACATTTCGATGAGATCAGATGATAACAAGGCGAAACAGAACCTGAGAAAAAGTATAAGCAAGCCCTGTTGGATTGATCTTGCAGATAACAAAGACCAAGAGAATGGAATTCAGATAACTTGCAGAGATACAAAAGTTACAAAACTAAAAGAGGGGATTACATTCTTCACAAGAATCACAACCTTATTGATTTTACTGATATTTGCGTTTCACAAGAAACTATGGGGCAAAGGAGACCATTTATGGAGGCAACATATGCCTATGAAGCTATTATACTAATTTGTTCAATTATGTTTGCTTTTACATGGTAAAATAGTAAATTCATCTCAACTATTAATTACACCATGTACCTGTCCGAAATTTAATAGTCACGTATAAAGATGGAGATAGAGCTTTTTTTAAATAAAAGTAAATCGGTGGGGAAGAGGAGACATAAATAACCATTTGAAAAAGATAAAGACATAAAATTATGCATGTTTTTATAAATGAAGGATTGGGGCAATTTGAAGACTAATTTCTATCTTTTAAATTTCCATCATTATAGTGATAAATGACTTCTAAATTAGTAATTTATTTAGGCTTGCTAACCTTTGTGGCAAATCAGTCAAGTTAATTGTTTTTAATAGCAAAATGTGTAAGGGATAGCTCATGGATTAACCAAATCGAATGTTACTTAGAAGATTGATATAACCTTAATTAGAATGTATACCAAATTACCAACTACCAAGTCTCACTCATATTTTGGTTTTAATTCTCTAACTTGCATGTTATTTCTTTATGCTAATTATTGTTACCTAGAATGTACTTGTAATTCGCTAAGTAGCTATGGAGTATGATTTTATAAAAGCATAAATATTGTTCTGTATATACAAAATCATACTTCATAAGTTCGTATTATACTTGTGAATTAAGATTTATTGTACTCTCTAATCTCTTTTTTTTTTTTTTTTTTATTCCAAGGACTATATTATTGTATTTGAAATTTCCAAGGTATAAGACTATAAGCTACGAGTGGATAATTTTGAACCCAAACTACACGTACTATACAAGATACAACTGCGACTTGTTTGGTATGCCGCATTGCAATTTAGGTCATACTGCACTAAGGTATAATACAAAAAAATCAATTGATTATGTATTTGTTAAATTCAATTTCTTTTGTGAATGTTGTACAATTGTTTATTAATGAATTGAATTTACTTTTTAACAAGATAGTTACTAGGGCATCAATAGTTTTGGAAAAAAAAACATGGTTCTCAGACTTCTCACACAATCATAGCCTCATCATCAGTTGAATTAAATCGGCCAAAAAACCAGAAGTATCAGGTTAGAATTGCTATTTCTACTCTTCTGAGGCTATGAACAAAAGTAGATATGTGCACCGACTTATATTTACCAATAATGATCTATAAAGGTGAGCCTAGGCAAGACCAAGCACATCTCAAGCACAAAGTATAAACATATCTCAGTTACCCTGTAGCGAAAAACAATAACACAGATATTCATCAGGGGCAAGAAAAGTATAAAAAGAGAAAGGCTGAGAATAAAAATGCAGACCAAGCTAATGTATTCCGCCTTCAAATTATTAGTTTTATATAAGAAAAACCATTAGCAACTTCAGGAGTTGGACTAGCATTTTAACATCAACCATTAAATTACGATAGTTATCACAATAACAATATCACACCATATAATTGCAAGGTTCATTGCATTTTGTTTCAGGAACATCCTCACTTCTTTCCACTCTTCTTCAGTCCTGAGCCTCCGAACTGTCCCTTCTGAGATGCCTTTGCTCTAAGTTCTTTAAGAGCCTGCTCAAGATGAAGAAACCAAATCATATAACTGTCTTTCCTACAAGCCACAACACCTAGGAAAAAAAAGCCCAAGTACTCACCTTCTCCTCTTCCTTCTTCTTTTGAAGAGCGGCCTTGTCATCCTACATCACAAACAAATGAAGTCATGAAAGTATTTCAGCAAAAACTGATCCAGATACATAATAGACAAAAGTCCTATTCATATCACACATACCAAAAAATAACAAACACGACATGTCCCCAATAGAAGAAAACATATTATAAACAGCTAGAAGAAGATACGATTTTACTTGAGATACCATGGAAAACCAGATACATGCATACATCCAACATGGAGATAAATTAGCACATAAAACACTACTAGGAGATCCTTGGCATATGAGGGAAATATCAAGAGCTAATACTTGGTATTAAGAAGACGGGTACAAGAAAATTCAAATGTTGCATTTTGGAGTAGGGGAACAGATCATAGTACTGTTTGTCAAAGCAGCCACATAAACATATGGAATAACTGATGCCTCACAAAAAATAAATATAAGGGAAGGTAATCTTGTAGAAGGCCAATGAAGGAAATGATCGATCAAATCAAGGAAATGCAGAAAAAGACTCCCTATCCTGCCTTAGATGTGGACCTCGTGACAGACAATCGACTATGTGACCTGGTATAACGTAGTTGAACATATTGCTAAAACAGAGCTACTACACTTTGTTAAGTAAAGGACTAACAACTTACAGCAAAGATACTGGTAACAGAACATATGGAATACTCAATACAACACTAAAAATAAACGGTTGTCATCAGGTAGGAAACCCAACCTATAGCTTCACAGACAATGAAATGATCAATCATGGCTCACCACAATTTTTGAGGCAAAAATACAAACAACCGAGCTCTCACCCTGCCTTGAAATGAACCTTGTATCCGCCTTAGGTTTCACGGTAATCATCATGGATCAATCAGGACCGCTAAAGTTTACTAATTCATATACAAACTTAACTAAAAGATTTACTACATCCAGGACAAACAGATGCAGTCTATAAGTAAAACCTCGATCAACGAACGATTGATGCACAGATTCTTGAGCCAAAAATAAGTATTAGCTCAATCATTAAGTTGTAAAGGGATCAATCTCTGGACCTCCAATGTAAAAAGTTCCACAAGTGACGCAAAATAAATAAATAAGGCAGAAATTACTGATTTAAAAGCAAAAGACTGGCAAAATAACTAAATTAACATTCAAAGTTAGCTCCAAAAAGGCAACAAAACAACTTTTCATTCGACAATCACCAAAAGCAGATCAAACCACCATCAATACAAATCAAAACCTAATTTCCGATCCAAATCACAAACAAATCAATATCAAACAAAAAAACTATAAATATGGAAAATTACATACCTCATCCAACTCAGTCTTATCCTTCTTAGGTTGCTTCAAGGGCTTCAACTTTCCACCTGCAAAAAGATTAGGGCAAAAATTGTCAGTTCCGGAGAGAAATTCGACAATCGATTCAAGTTAATTGTCGAAAAAGATGAGAGAGGAACCTTGCTTAGACATGATTGGGCGTTGTCTAGGGTTAGGGTTTGGTATGGTTTTTGAGTTTGAGAATAATTGGGAATTTTCTCCAGAAAAGATAAACCCAGTAACCCCTTTTCGAATTTATTTTCAACACAAAAAGTTAAAAAGTAGAGACTCCACGATAATAGCCGGACGTACCACCCACTTGACCCAAATGGAACATTGTGGGCATATTTTATCTTTACAATGGTTCTTTTTTAGAGATGGCTATACGATCTTCTTGATTAGTCAAAAGAATTTTTTTTTTTTTTTTTTTTTTTTTTTTTGAGATACTTGAATGCATCCGTGCCTTACTATCTTCGCACCGGATGTATAAAATTATTTACTAAGTATTGTTTGATTGATATTAATTGAGTAATTTCCTCTTTTTTCTCTGCTCTCATTAACCTCTACTTTTAATTAATGATAAATATAGATATGGATATAGAATCAAAGTATATAGTGCATTATCAAATTTTATGACCTAAACAAATTGATTCAACTTGAATTCTTTCCCATCCCCCCTCATGTTATTTGTCTCTTCAATTCCTTTCTATTTGGACACTCTCATTATCAAACACAATTCTTTCCACTTACGATGATTGGTCTTGAATAAGCATCACCATAAGTCCGTTATTGTATCATACAAACTATGTACTTACCCGATTTGAGAGCAACTTTTTTTTGAAGAAAATTAACGTAGAGTGCCATTCATTAATCAATGGACAATCTGTCCATGAGAACATAAGAAGATATTATAGGAGGGCAAAAGTTCGATTTGAGAGTAGTAGCTCAATTATATTTAAAATACTTAGAACTCAAATCCAACATATATGAAAACACTAAAGCAACTCAAGTTCAATATGGCTTGATCTTGTAAGACCCGAATAGAGCCTAGCCCACACATCTGATCAGTACATAGTCACATACTTCTGATACTAAGATTACAAGCTAAAACTATAATTTAAATTGAGAGAGGAAAAAAAAGAGAAAAACAAAAAAACAATGCATGTTGGAGTTCATATTGGCCTATTGGGCCCCTGATTTATTCGTTTTGGACAACCATATTGGGTCGTTGATGGTCTAATACTTGTATAAACATAATCAGTCTCTCATATTCTTTTACGAGTATCTTTTATATACGCATTTTCAAAATTACGAGTAGGTTTTTTCATCAAAGCTTTTACTACATCCTCTTGCAACCAAATATAGAAACACTTATGTTAAAGGTTTGAGTCAAACCTTTATTTAACCTTAAACCTTCTATGTTTCCCCAAACCTCTCCTGATCGGACACCCTCTACGACTTATTACAAAGTATATCCCTACCTTTTAAAAGTATGAGAAAACACTTATAAGATGTTAATAACCTATATGCCCCTATTAATAAGATGTTAATAACCTATAAGATTTTCATTGTGTGATAATGAGTAGTTAACTCTTATAAATAGTGGTTGGACAATTATATCCTCTAAAATATTTATTTACTTATTTTCCCTCATTAACGTTAATAGCCTTGATTTTTAAACTCTTGAGAATAAAGTGATGACATTATACCCCTAAATATATTTATTTACATTCCCCCCTCATCATGGTGACATAAATGAAAAAGTTCTCCGAAAATGACTAGTTATGGCATACGCATCGAATGTATTAGCCACTCTAGTTAAAAGAGATAATTATGAATGACATATGTCACTTTGTAGAAATTATTTCTATCAAATCACATATTTATTTTTTCAGCCTCTTTGTTTATTCTATGAAAACTTTCATACACTTGACTAGAATCTAATCATTTCTAATTGTACCTTTTTTATGTTGTAAATACGAGTAAATTTCACAAAATATAAACTTCAAAGATTTTTTAAAATACTCGTATATCACTCGTACAGTTCAAAACTTTTCCTTAATTTCACAAAATATAAACTTCAAAGATTTTTCTCTAATCATTTAAAATACTCGTACAGTTCAAAACTTTTCCTTAATTTCAGCTGTTTTACGTGTTAAGTTTTAATAATACCTGAGTACATTCTATTTGTTCATAATTACCAATAGTATGTGAATCCCTACCTTCTAGAAAGTATGAGTACATATATATGAATAGTCTTAAAATAATTATAGCCCTTAAAATATTTATTTATATATTTATCCTTATATTATATTTGTTATCTCATTATTATAAATAGTGTTGATATAATTATGCCTCTCAATATGTTTGTTTACTTATTTCCCCTCATTAATGTTGTGTGACTCTTTTTTTTAACTCTTTAGAATAGTGTGCGAATATTTATATGCAAATCTAATATAATAATATCATATCATATCACTAATAAATAAAGCCGATCTCACAGCCAGGCCACGAGACCGGACACTTGGCATTCCGGTTTTTCGCCAAGTGTTGAGCCACGTAGGGGACAAATAAATATTATTGTGATTAAATTAGATATCACGTTAGATTAGACTGGATAGATTTGTTTAATTAGAATACAAAATTATACATAAAATAATTTATAATTCTTTTGAATTTTTTTTTTATCTTTTAAAGCTTTATAAAATTATTTTTTCATATTTAGTTGTAATAATTATAGATTAGATGCCACTAATTTACCTTTAAAGCTTTTGAATCAGGTATTTTTCATATTCGATTGTAATATTTTTGTGTATGTGATTTTGTTAATGAAATTAAAGAAGTCAAAAGCTATTAAAATTAGGACACGACAGAAACTGTATAATACAAGGGAATCTTGAAGTGAATTTAAATCAATGTTAGCAAGGTCTTAGAACTTTTCGAGTTTTTTTTACTTAAAAAACATTTCAATAATTTTTTTTATGCTAATCATGTTATTATTTTTTTCAGCTTATCTTAAGAACAATGGAAGCAATAAACGGTAAAAGGTACTACTATTTTGCATTATCAAAAGGGTTTATTTGACCATATTTAACATTCAAACTAAAAAGTTTATCCTAAAATTTTATCAACAATCCGGACATCGCTCGGGAACAAAACTAGTCACTAATAAATAAAGTCGGTCTCGCAGCCAGACCATGAGACAACGACACTTGGCATTCCGATTTTTTTCTAAGTGTCGCGCCACGTAGTCGATAAATAGGTATTATTGTGACACATATGATGCTAAGTACGCGAAGTTTGGATAGATTTTTAAAGATAAAAATGTTGTATAGTGTTTTATTATTGCTATACTTCTGAAATTTCATATATACAAAATTAATCCTAACTTTTTATAAATATCTTATAACTCGGTACTAATTCCATAATAAAATTCGTTATAAAAAGTTCCTTATAATAAGATCCATTTATAATATATTTATCTATTTACAAAAATAATAGAGAATTAATATAAGTTTTAGTCAGAAAAAATAATTTTAGTTTTGGTGAAAATAATTTCAGTTCAATAAAAATAATCTAAATTCAATAAAATGTAATTTCAGTTCAGTGTGTCTAAATATCCTGCATTGTTAAAAGGGATTATACAACCATATTTAACATTCAATCTAAAAAGTGTATCATAAACATTTATCAACCATTTGGACATCACCAGGACACAAAACTAATGTATAAATAAAGTAGGCATTTTTGGAGAGCATTTGGAGCGCCACGTAAGCAATCTAATTATTTTGACCAATGATAAAATAGATTTATACATACCAGGTTAGAACCCGTGCGATGCACATGCATGGTTTATATAAAATCTAATTTTATAATTTGTACGTATATTTTTGAAAAAATAGATAAATATAAATAAGAATTATGCATCTTGTACAAAAATATATGTACTTTTAAAATTTTAGATTTTCATTAACATTATGATATAATTCCTGTTCAACGTTGCCTTATTAGTTTGCTACTTAAAACTATTTCATTTTTTAAGGATAAATTGATGGGTTGTAGTTGTAATGTAGAAACTTCTAATATTCAAATTCCAAAATTATTAAATATGATAGCTACACAAACAAAAAAAAAAAGATGACATCATCCTTGCATTTAGGCGGGAAATTTTTTATTATGGGAGTGACATGTGGACAATGATGATGTCAGTAATATTTTGTTTTAGTAATAGTTAATAGATTTTATTTTTGAATAAAGAATTATAACGCCACCAAGATAAAGTAACGAATTAGATTTGATATAACTAAAATTTTAATGCCACATAGATTAAAAACCACGAATTAAATTATTTGAATAGTAAAAATAGAAAAGGTTAAATTTATTAAATCAATACTACGAGTATCACAAATTCAAAAAAATATACATAGTAGGAAAGATATAAATCTCCAAATTCAAAAAGGTAATTATGTATTAAACTACTACATAATTTGATGGTGGGTTTAAATTATGAACATATCCTATATATTATCCAAAAATTATCTCCACACGACGTAATTGATTTGATGGTGGGTTCAATTATGAAAATATCATACTATTTAAAATTATCTTCATGAGGGAGTAATGAATTAATGAGTAAGTTTAAGCTTGAAATGAGAATATGACTTACATTATGTTTATATTTGTAAGTATTACTTACATTATGTTTATTTGGGATATTTAATGATTATATTTTTAAGTTTTGTTTTTAGATGCAGATTAAATTTAATCAGGATTAAATTCAAGCCAAAATAATTGGAAAATCAACGTACGAGTTTCACGCCTGTTTAACGTACTAAACTTCCGCAAACAAGATAACTTTTAAAGTTTTTTTAGTTTTAATAGATTATATGGTCCTATTGGACGAGGAGATATATTTTATAAATTGTTTACCTCTATTAAATTTTTTTTAAACCTCTTTAGTTTTTAATTAAATTATTTTTGAACAAAAATAATATTTGTAATAAATTAACTTAATTTCTTATTTTTAATTACAAAGTGATTACATTCATGCCTCAATTAAAGCCAACTTTGTTCAACCCATCCATCCAAAATTGATTGGAGGAAATGTTTACACTATTAGATACTTTTCAGTCGTTCCAAATAAAAATCAATATAGCGTTGTCAGTAATAACAAAATAATGATATTTTATATTAACTATTCAAATTACATTTTTTCATAATGACCTTATATCACGATATAGATAACAAATAAAAAAATTTAGATAAGATTAAAAAAGAATGATAAAATAAATGTGAGAAGATATGATTTACTATATTTTCTTATAAATAGACATAAATTTAATTCACAATACATGCACTACCAATTAACTATATATATATATATATATATATATATATATATATATATATATATATATATATATATATATATATATATATAGGGTTGAGTTATAATGAGAATCAATCCTATTATAGGAATTAGGAACTAATTTAGGCCATTAGATCATGTTAATCGAACGGTCCACATGCTTCGCGTGTCATTAATGGCATTTTCGTAATATTTCAACTTTACAAAGTGATTTCCAGTTTCATTTCTAAAAAGTAAATGAAAAGTTAGTAAAAGTAAATAAAATCAGTCATAAAGTAAATGAAATTGCCTTAAAAGTTAAAAACTGGAAAAAAGTTTGAAAACCTGCGAAATTACGAAAATTCCATTAATGAAAGCAGGTGAGATGTGAGCCGTCAAATGGAGCGCGATTAAAGGCTGAGATTGATTCTTAGTTCCTATTATTCACCTTGGTTCTCACATGATCTTCATCCTTTATATATATATATATATATATATATATATATATGTATGTATGTATGGAGAAATGCATTGGTTATAGTAGGGAGTTTTATCAAAGTTTAGGATAGTAGGGAGAAATGCATTAGTTATAGTAGTCGTAAGTATACCTGAAAATGATTTTTCTTTTATGCATTTATAATGTTCGATAGACGAAACAAATTGCAACTTCAACACATGTAATATTACTACCGCAATTGTCGCTACTAAGGAAAAAATCTTGTGGTGGAGTTTGTGAACCTCTTACAAGAAAAGAAAAAATAAATATAAATAAAATCTAAAAATTATACTTCCTTTGTCCTATATTATAGTTCCTACATTCCTATTTTGGAGAACTAAAATGTTGTTCCTGTTTCTATTTTTGAATCGTATGTATAGATCATTATACCCTCATTTTTTTTTATCTTTATTCATTGTACTTCCAAAATTACCTTTGAAATACCATTTGCTTTGTACTTTTTTTCCACTTTTTCTCTCTAAATTAATAATTATACTGTTCACCTTTTTTTTTATGTACTTTATGCACTTTCTTCTCTTTAATTTTTGTCTATAATTGTACTTTTAACCTTTTTGTAAATATTTCATCCACTTTCTTTTCCCATTTCTTAAATATCGTGAAAAAACACAGACAAAAACTATATATTGGGACGGAGAGAGTGTTAATTTTCTATCAAATACATTATAACTTAAAATGAGTACATCTTGTAAAAAAAATTAAATGAGTACATAAATTCAAGAATAAAGTAAAAATTAAAAAAATAAAGTAAAAAATAAAAATAATGCATTATAAATAATTAATTATTTAATAATTATAAAATATTCAAAATCGAATACTCTTTGGCAAAAAAATATATCAAGTTTAAATTAAATAAATTTCAAAAATCTAGTAATTTTAGTATGTGAAAGAAATGTACATTTTTATTATAAAGAAATCAAAGATGTTTAGGGTAAAATTAAACAAAACCATCGTTGAAATGCCCTAAATAGCAGCCTTGGTGGCCTACACCTTAGAATGGGTAAAGAATTAATCTTTGACTCTTAAACTGATCTAATATACTTAATTTGGAAAAATATGCCTAACAATTTGAATTAATTAAAGATGATAACACCACGTATAAAGTTATTATATTTAACAAATTATATTAATATTATTTTTAAATTAGCATAAATTTGTATGTATATTATATTACATACAATTTTTTCTTTTCAATAATAAGTGGGGTTAATTTACTCTGTTTTTTTAAACTTAACGCCGACATTGAAAAATAATCGATAAGCTTGTTTAATTATAAAATAATTAAAATCTTATGATTTGTTTCTCATATATTACATACAATGTCTTGAAATTTGTTTTTATTCCAAATCTAGGAATGTGTAACTTTTTTTTTGATTCATAATCATTAATGTACATTTAACCTCAATAGATACTGATAATTCAAAGAAAAACTACTTCATTAATAATCAATAATTAAAAAGTACATAATACTAATGTGGCTTTATAAGAGCTTATAAAATCTAATCAACCACATTTTTTTAATGATAAAACTTAAGTTACAATTAATTTCTATTTCTATAAGTAAACCTAACAATTTGAATTATAATTATTAAGAAAATTATACATAAAGTGAAACCGCTCTAAAACCCGTATGAACCAAAATAACTTAATGTTTAAATAAAGCAATGAAAACTAAACAAAACATAATAATAATAATAATAATAATAATAATAATAATAATAATAATAATAATAATGTATTACAAACCATTACCCAAAAATCCACTAATCTCTCCTTTTACCTAGTGTTTCATCTAAGTTTAGGATAGTAGGGAGAAATGTATTGGTTCTAGTAGAAAACGTAAGTATACCTGAAAATGATTCTGCTTTGACACATTTATAATGTACGATAGACGAAAAAATTGCAATATCAACACATGAGAAAAAATCTTGTGATGGAGTTTGTGAACCTCCTATAAGGAAAGAAAAAATAAATCTAAATAAAATCTAAAAATTATACTCCCTGTGTCCCATATTATAGTTCCTACATTCCTATTTTGGAGAACCAAAATGTTGTTCTTGTTTCTATTTTTGAAAAGAATGTAAATATCATTATACCCTCATTTTTTTAACTTTATTCATTGTACTTCCAAAATTACCTTTGAAATATCATTTGCTGTATACTTTTTTCCACTTTTTCACTCCAACTTTTGTCAATAATTGTACTTTTCACCTTTTATTTGATGTACTTCATGCTCTTTCCCCTTTTTAATATTCGTCTATAATAGTACTTTTAACCTTTTTGTAAATACTTCATCCACTTTCTTCTCTCATTTCTTAAATACCGTGTAAAAAACACAACCAAGTACTATATATTAGGATGGAGGGAGTGTTAATTTTCTATCAAATACATTATAACTTAGAATTAGTACATCTTAGAGGTGATCATTGGGCGAGCCGAGCTAGGTTCGGGCCGGGCCGAAGCTAAAAATTATGCTTATTTCTCGGGCCGGGCCAGGCCAAGCTTCGGGCCGATTTTTTTGTGCCCAAAATGGTCGGGCTAGGCGGGCTTTTCGGGCCGACCAAAAAATCAACTAAATATGCATAAAAACGCATTTCTAAACCCGCCCAAAAAAATAAATTTTCGAACCGGGCCGGGCCCAACCCGATTTCGGGCCATAAAATTCTACCCAAAATCGGCCCCGGGCCAACTTTGATCACCTCTAGTACATCTTGTAAAAAAAAAAAATTTAAATGAGTATAAAAATTTTAAAAATAAAGTAAAAATTAAGATTAAAAAGTAAAAAATTAAAAAATGCATTATAAATAATTAATTATTTAATAATTATAAAATATTCAAAATAAAATACTTTTTGGCAAAAAAATATCAAGTTTAATTTAAATAAATTTCATAAATCTAGTAATTTTAGTATGTGAAAGAAATCTACATTTCCGTTGGTATGGAAATCAAAGATATTTAAGGTAAAGTTAAACAAAATCATTGTTGAAATGCCCAAAATAGCAGCCTCCCAGCCCACCCCTAGAATGAGTTGAGGATTAAGCTTAGCTTAAACTGATCTTATGAGAATTTACAACCTCATTGAAAATTTTTTGAAAAATTTGAATTTTAATTAAAGATAGTAACACGATGTGTAAAGTTATCATATTTAACAAATTATATTAAAATTATTTTTAAATTAACAAATTACATAAACGTGATTGTATATTATATTAAATACAATTTCTTTTATTCAATAATAAGTGAGGTTAATTTACTTTGTTCTGTTAAACTTAATTTCGACATTAAAAGATAATCGATAATAAGCTTGTCTAATTATAAAATGATTAAAATCTTAAGATTTGTTTCTCATATATTTTATACAATGTTTTGAAATTTGTTTTTATTCCAAATTTAGGAATGTGTAACCTTTTTATTTATTTATAATCATTAATGAACATTTAACCACAATAGATAATACTGATAATTCAAAGAAAAACTACTTCATTAATAATCAATAATTAAAAATCACATAATACTAATGTAGGTTTATAAGAGCTTATAAAATCTAATCACCACATTTTTTAATAATAAAAGTTATGTTACAATTAATTTCTATTTCTATAAGTAAACCTAACAATGTGAATTATAATTATTAAGAAGATTATACATAAAGTTTTTCCAAAAGCCTTATTTATTGATAATTTCTTGAACCACTTAATTTAAAAATCTTCAAAATCTATGTCTCCAATGTTTTCGTCTTTAAATAGTCTTTTAGTTATCTAATGATAAATAAATAAGAGAATTCGACAATTAATAGTAGTAACAATAATCCATAAATATTAGAGATTATTATCCCATAATAAACTTATTTTCACGGTTCCAATCTCTCTAAAAACACGTATGAACCAAATAACTTAATATTCAAAAAAAGCAATCAAAACTAAATGAAAAAAATAATAATAATGTATCACAAACCATTACCCAAAAATCTACTAATCTCTCCTTTTCTCTAGTGTTTCATCTAAGTTTAGGATAGTAGGGAGAAATGCAGTGGTTATAGTAGAAACGTAAGTATACTTGAAAATGATTCTGCTTTTAGGCATTTATAATGTTCGATAGACCAAACAAATTGCAACATCAACACATAAAATATTACTACCACGGTTGTCGCTACTAAGGAATAAATCTGTGATGGAGTTTGTGAACCTCTTACAAGCAAAGAAAAAATAAATCTAAATAAATTCTAAAAATTATACTCCCTTTGTCCCATATTATAGTTCATACATTCTTATTTTGGAGAACCAAATATTGTTTCTGTTTCTATTTTTGAATAGTATGTATAACTTTATTCATCGTACTTCCAAAAATACTCTTGAATTTACCACTTGTTTTGTACTATTTTCCACTTTTTTTCTCTAACTTTTGTAAATAATTGTATTTTTCACCTTTTTTTTGTGATGTATTTCCCCTCTTTAATTTTTGTCTATAATTGTACCTTTAACTTTTTAGTAAATACTCATCCACTTTCTCCTCTCATTTCTTAAATATCGTGAAAAACACAAACAATAATTATATATTGGGATGGAGGGAGTGTTCATTTTCTATCAAATACATTATAGCTTAAAATAAGTACATCTTGTAAAAAAAAAAAAATTAAATCAGTACATAAATTCAAGAACAAAGTAAAAAAATTAAAAAAATAAAGTAAAATAATAATTAAAAAAAAGCATTATAAATAACTAATTATTTAATAATTATAAAATATTCAAAATCGAATACTCTTTGGCAAAATATATGTCAAGTTTAAATTAAATAAATTTCAAAAATCTAGTAATTTTAGTATGGGAAAGAAATCTACATTTCCGTTGGTATGGAAATCAAAGATGTTTAGGGTAAAGTTAAACAAAACCATTGTTGAAATGCCCAAAATAGCAGTCTTGGTGGTCCACACCCTAGAATGGGTTGAGGATTAAGCTTTGACTCTTAAACTGATCTAATGAGGATTTACAACCTCACTGAAAAAGTTTTGAGAAACTCATAGAAATAAAATAAACGGGTTTTAATTTGGGAAAAAAAATATTATCATTTTTTTTGAATTGAATAACTAAATTGATTTTATAATATATATATGTAATAGAAAATAAAAGGACTGAGAAATGCAACACATATTCAATTTTCAAATTTAAGTTATTTAAGGAGGAAAAATAGGGTATATTTACTTCTATTTTTCTTCTCAAAGGTTTTGAATTAAACTATTTTTTGTTTATTCTTGTTAGAATTCTGGATTAAAACCTCTTGAATTAAACCATTTTTTTGTGTATATCTATTGCCCCTCCTCTTCTTTCTCATTATGCTTTTCTTCTTAAAAATATATAATGACCTACATTTTTTTCAAATGTCATAAAACTTCAACTACAACTAATACTTAACTTCAATAAATATACCTAAAAATTTGAATTATAATTAAAGATGATGACATGTTTAAAATTATAAATATAAAGTTATTGGCTTTAACAAATTATATTAAAATTATTTACAAATTAACAAATTACATAAATGTTGTTGAATAATTTAGAATATTGTGGACAAACTTCATGTTTTTTAATTGATTTAGCTTAGGTTAAGATGTTGCTATTAACATAAACAAGGATTAGAAGCAAATATATACTCGGTTTAGAGAAGTGGTCTTTTGCCCTATAGGCTATCTTGTGGCGCGCCAAGCAGGGCGACATCGCCCCCCAGTAGGGCGCGAGAACGAAGAGGATTATCATTGGTCAATCTCCCAACAGGGCGCGAGAGCAAAGCAACTAGATTTATTTGGGTTGCTTGGTTTCACTCGCCCGATAGGGCACGGGTTGAATGTGACGGTTTTCTTCGTGAGTGTTGGCTTGAAAATTTTGCTTTATGTAGATATGCTCTTGAACATATGTTAAAGAGACTTCTAAGGGAAAATTCATATTATCTTTTTCCTCTTGAAACCTTTTGCAATAGCCAATTATCATCATCATAATTAAACCAAAGTTTGCTTACATTAGATCACAAACATACTACACACTGTTGTGATTGTTTTCATTGTATCTCCTACTAATTTCGTGACACCCGGTGTGTATATTAGGGTCGAAATATAACTTTGGGAAAGTGATTTTGTTCACGCCTCGAAGTGATTAATTTGTCCATTTTTTTTGACCCGGTCAAAGTAATATTTCCTACAAAGATGGCAATGGTGAAAGAATTGACATCAAACTTTCAAAAGTTGGACAAATTTGAAGGAGTAGTTTTACGAAGATGGCAAAAGTCATTATATTTTTGGTGATATCTCTTGGAGTGGCATATGTACTCACATCCCCGAAGTTAATGGAGGAGGAAAACTAAACGTTGGAGGCCACATGGAAGTGGAACTAGTGGGAGAACAATTTGTACGGTACTATCAAAACGATGCAATTTGTGTTTGTTTAATTTATTATTGTGTTTATCCATGGAGAATTGGTTAGTATTTCTATATTATTATGTTTCAATCCATGCTTGTTATGATGAATGTAATAATTCATTGTTTGATTGTTTAACTCATGGTTATTTAGCATGGATGATTTATCAAATATGAATTGATTTGATAATGTCTTTTTATAAAAAGTGTTAACATGTATGTCATTATGTTAACCGTTATTTAATATGTAAATTGGTAATATATATGCTAATTGTGATTCACGGAATGACTATCGGATTAATTTGACAATAGTTATGCTTTAATAAAGTATTTTATTAGTCTATGCATGGTAAAATTCCATTTTAGTTTTCAATGAATCACGCGGTAATTACTAATGGCCACAGTAATTAGAATAAGTGGAGGTGAATCGAATGTCTTGATTCAAGTAATGCCCATCTCGATAGGCCACGAACAAATTAGTATGGATAGTATGGTATATACTATTAATAATTTAGTTTATACAACTTTTGAAATTATTGTTTTAATTTTACAAGACAATGATGTTCTTTATTTCATGGTGTTGTCTTGTGTAATAATTTCATGTAAAAATCTGTTGTATAATTGTATGTATGTGAAACAAATTTGATGGCAACGAGGAGTATGTGATTTTCATAGCACACCTTCCTCGGGCAATATGAAGTGTTTAGCAACTTTCATTGATGTTTTTCAAGATGTTGCTACGTTTATTTATTGTATTCTAAGGATGAAGCCCTAGACAAATTTAAAATCCAAAAAAGTGAAGTAGAGTTGCAAACTAACGGAAAAGTCAAAAGATTAAGAATTGATAAATGAGGTGAATACTATAACCCAAATTATTTCCAATCTATAAGTTTAGTACATGAAACTACCGCGGCATTGTAGACACCTAATTGTATCTTCCCGAAAACTAAACCCAATAATGAGTACCTTTCACGTCTTTGATTATCGAGTTAGGTGAAGAGTTGAAGAGTCTCGTGAATTTCCCTTTAGCCTTCACCATTTATAACATTTCCTTAAATGTTTTAAGCCAAAATAATTCATTTTGTGTCTTTGAAAATCATTCATTTTGTGTCCCTTAAAATCATTCATTTCGTGTCCAATCAATAAAAACGTCCAAACCAATCTATCATAATTCTGGTCCAATTATTGTGTAGTTGGATGGATCTTGAAAAGAGTTTTCCAACGATATATTATAAGCCCAAATCTGCCTTATAACGAAGAAGTTATGGTTAAAATACTAAACCGAGCTCGAATCAAGCCTAACTTGCGACCCAATGATCATGTGGAGGGTCCCATTACCTGAAGATTAGTGCCCTGAGAGGGTGCATGGAAAGATTTTGATGAAAACTGACGCTACTATTGATATCATGAGTGTAGTTAAACTCATCACTGTTGTGACCACGACAACTACATTGGTTAATACGGATACACGGTGAGCATATTCAACTTTCGTTTGGTCTTCAAGGTACTTAGTAGTCACCGGATTCCCGAGAATATATTCCTGGATGCAAACGTGCGTTTTATTTGAAGAGAGAGTTTGCAAGACAAATGAAATTTTAAAATTGACTAATAATACCCTTGGTGTGTACTATATAAAATAATTTACATGGCGTGTTATCATTGTTTGTATAATTATTTTATATTATTATTGTATGATTTGCTATTTATATGCTTGAGTTTATATATATGATTAATGCATATGATTTTATGATTTGATCAGATCTAATTGTCTTGTTATTATTGTTGTGTATGATTGATCGTATCATTATATCAATATGCTAGGGTTCTTAATGTTGTTGTTCTAGGGAATATTGTTATATTGAGGTTTTAGGGTTACTCATATTGTTTTTGGGTTGTGAGTTAATTATATTTGGATATTAGTTTTATTTTCCTATATAAGAGTTGAGATATACTACGATTGAATCGAGTTTGAATGGTTATGTTATTTAGGAACCCGTGCCATTATTGAGATATTGTTTATGAATCTGTAAATGATTATTTGATCAAGTATGAGATCAAAAAAGGGTTGAAAATTATTATTTTGTTCTTGGTTTCTGGCTCGATGTTAATTACCTTAGTCCTTGGCATGTTAGTAAGAAGATAATGATCATGAGTTAATAATGAGGTACAATCTTTATTTATATTTTTCTATGGTCCCCTACAGTGGAATTTGACCCATATTGGTCATGGTTTGAAATGTTTTCTGATTATTGAGAGTATTCAAGTTTTTATACTTGTTGGTTTATTTATTCGAATTGCCCATGTCCAAGGCTAGGTATTGAACAAAGATCATGACACACTTATTGGTTAGATGAGTTAAATGTGTAAAGGATCGTATTATTATTCGAGGTTGGGTTTGACAAAGGTTATTTCCAGAGTAAAATGTGTAATGTAGTGTTTTGAACTACATTATTTAATTGTACTACTTGTGTTTGCGGCCATGTCTTTTTCTTATGCTGGCCCTGCGTCGATCTATTTTGAAATTTGTCCTTAATGACGTAGCTAAAGGTGCTCAAGTGTTTCGATTAGTATTTTATAACAAGTTTGAAAAGTTGTATAAATAGCTCACTGATAACTTGCTATTTGATACGATTTTAGGGTGTTTTGAACCTAGTTTACTTGATAAAAATTGCGTTTTGGTTCATTTTTACTCTATTATTATGCAATTTTTGTGTATCCTATGCTTCACGGGTTGTTGGTGTTTTTGTTGAGATTCTAGGTTCAAAAGAACGACCAAATGGAGCCCATGGATACAAAGCCGAGGTTAGAAGCAAGAAGATGGATGAAAGAAGCCAAGGAAAGGAGCATTATAGAAGAAAATATGAAAAAAGGGGCTTAGAAGACCCTGCACGGCCGTGCCAGACCTTGCACGTCCGTGCAGGAGGTTCCAGAAAGCTTCAGCAAGCTGCCAAGGCCTGCACGACCGTGCTTAATCTGGCACGTCCGTGCAGAAGAGGGTGCACGGCCGTGCCAGACTTTGCACGTCCGTGCAGGAGTGCTCCAGAAACTCAGAACATCTGCCAAGGCCTGCACGGACGTGCCAAATTAAGCACGTCCGTGCAGATGTAGCTGCACGTCCGTGCCAATATCTGCACGTCCGTGCGGAACTGCTCGATTCTTAGCAGTACGTTCTGCCTCAATTCTGCCCCCTCTGCACGTCCGTGCCGAATCTGGCACGACCGTGCTTATGCTTGCACGTCCGTGCCGAATCTGGCACGTCCGTGCAGACCTGCAGTCGAACTTCTTCCTTGTTTTCTCCGTCCTTTTTATTTGGGGGTGATATAAATACCCCTTTAGAGCTCATTTGTACGGGGTATGCAGTTTTTGAGAGCTTTTCTCTTAGTTTGTAGTCTTAGGACATTAAATTCTCAAATCATTAGTTAGTTCTCAATTATTAGCTTGGAATTATTCAAATTCAATCATTGTAGAAGACAAAATCCACCATTGTTGCTCACCTTGAAGCTTCATAGTAACCATTTCTTACTCATCTTTTCTATTTCTCTTTACTTTGTTGTTAATTATTTGCTAGTTCTTGCATGTTTTGGATTGTTAATTAGCTTAATTCTTAGTTTGAATTTGTTCATGAATTGCTTGAAATCTTTAATTGCTTTAACCCCCATGGATTGTGAGTAGTCTAAATTCTAGGGTTTGGGCAAAACCCTCAATGTAGTCACTAATTACTTGTTGCATGTGCTAATTTGGTTGTTGTGGGATGTTAATTAGTTGAGCTTAAGTGGTTTAATTGCTTAGTTCTTCTATATGGCCATTGCTAGAACTATTTATCCAAGCTTTCTCAACGAAGGATCGAGAGATGAACTTGAGTTAGCTCCCTTATGCTTGATTGACCCGAAATGCCATGAGAATAGGGATTACCGGTCAAGGGAATGTTTATGTCATCGTGATTATGCTTTAACACTTGTTTTATGCTATGTAACCACGAGAGTAGGTTGTATTCATGATTCAAGTAATCCCTCTAGCTTGAGAGAGTAGTTGGTGCTTTAGATGACTTCCCCTAATTTATCCCATCAATTTACCTTGATTGTTGCATGCTAATTGTGATTTGTGATGAAGTTGAGTGGTATAACCCAAGCCCTAGATTCCTCTAAATATTGTTAACCTCCTCTTAGCTTAGTTGAATTGTGTTAGAAGAAGTTACTCAAAACCAACCCAATTTAGAATTCGTTTAGCTTATTTAAACGGTAGTACTCGGTGGTTGATTCAACGCCTCTCTTGGGTTCGACCCTTTCTTACCCTTACTATAGTTAGTGAGACCAAGATAGGAATTATTATCTTTGGTAGGCTCGACGACGACCTATCAAATTTTGGCGCCGTTGCCGGGGAGGCAAAGTCACATTGAATGTATTATTGTTGAATGAGACTAGATGTGTGTATATGTATAGTAGTTTTCTTACCTTAATTTTTGTTTATGTGTGTTTAACTTGTGATAGTCATTGCTAACGTTTTTCTTAGCTTTGTTTGACTTTGCATGACACGAAAGAGTAAGCAATCATCGCTTATTCCCGTTGATCCAGAGCTAAATAGGACTTTGAGAAACGTGAGGAGACTCTTGCAAGGCACACCCGAGTTTTCCATTGTATATTCGGATTCCGATCCGGAAGAGGTTTTTGGAACTAACGAAGAAGATAACATGGGAGAGAATCCTCCTCAACCATTGTTAAGATACTATGACCACCCCAACGCATTCCAACTTCGGAGTGGCATACGTCTTCCCACCACAAATGCAAACAACTTTGAACTTTCACCTCAACTCATCCGTATGATTCAAAGCGATCAATTCGGAGGTAGTCCTCATGAGTGTCCTTTTGCTCATTTGGACAACTTTCTTGAGTTGTGTACAACCATCAAGCAAAACAACATTTCGGAAGAGTTCATCCGTATGCACATGTTTCAATTCTCCCTCCGTGATAAAGCAAAACATTGGTTGAGAACGGTTGAAGAGGGATCATTGAGTACATGGGACGAAGTCACTAGAGCCTTTCTTGGAAAGTATTGTCCTCCGGAAAAGACCGCCGAATTAAGAAGAAAGATCACCAATTTCAATCAAGACATTGATGAAACATTGAGTGAAGCTTGGGAGCGTTTCAAAGATTACACAAGGAAATGCCCCCACCATGGTTTTACATCATGGATCATTGTACAAAGCTTCTATGACGGTCTTACTCCTATTTCAAGGGCCAACCTTGATTCCAGGGCCGGTGGTAGCCTCAAAAAGCTATCGGTGGACGACGCATACAAGATGATTGAAGAAGTGGCCAAGCATTATGCATATGGAGGTGATAGAAGGAAACCTCAAACAAAGAAGGGCGGAATTCATGATCTTAGTGCAATAGATCTTATTGCATCAAAGTTTGATATGCTAGCTCACAAGCTAGATCAAGCCACCCTCACACCCTCAAGCTCTTCCTCGCAAGTCATGTCTTGTGAGACTTGTGGAGGAAATGATCACTTGTCCTCTTATTGCAACTCAACGAATCAAGAGCAAGCGGCGGCAATTGGGCAAAGGAATGAACAATACTCCCAATCCCACAATCAAAGTTGGAAGCCCCAACATAACACGGGATGGAAGCAATACAACCAAGGCCCCCCCACAAAATAACTACAACCAAAATCAAACCCAACCTCAAAACCACTACAACCAACCTCAATCACAAAACCAACAAGCTCCATACCGCCATCCCAACCAAAGGGATCAAAACCACCAAAGATCACAATATAACCAACCCGCTCCTCCTCCTCCACCTCCTCAAAAGACTAGCCTTGAGTCTGTTCTTAAAACTTTCATGACTCAACAAATAAGGAACAATGCGGAGATGAATGCAAACATCCAACAACTCCAAGCACATAATAAGATAATGGAGGGCCAATTGGCTCAAATTGCACAACAAGTTGGAAGTTCATCCTCCAATCCTAGTGGTCACTTTCCAAGCTCAACGGTAGTGAACCCAAAGGATCAAGCTAAGGCTATCACTTTGAGATCGGGAAGGGGTTATGAGTGAAGAGGAGCCACAAAAGAGAGATGAGGGAGTTGTGGTGAGAAGTGAGGATGATTTTGAAAATAAAGTAGTTGAAGTTGAGAGAAAAGAGCAAAAGAGTGATGAGGGAGCCACAAAGAAAGACGAGGGAGATGAAGAAAGAATAGAAAAGCCCCCTATGAGAGTATATAAGCCCCCCATTCCGTTTCCTCATAGAATTGTAGAGAAGAAGTTGAATGAGAAGTTTTCAAAATTTCTTGAAGTCATGAGAGGACTTCAAGTGAACATCCCCTTTCTTCATGCTATGTCACAAATGCCTACCTATGCAAAATTTTTGAAGGATCTTCTATCCAACAAGAGTAGGCTTGAAGAGAGTGCAACCATCTCCCTTCCTAAGGAGGTGAGTGCAATCATCCAAAACAAGCTTCCCCAAAAGCTTGGTGACCCCGGTAGCTATGCAATACTGGTGAAGATTGGAGATTTGGAAGCTATGGATGCTTTATGTGATCTTGGGGCAAGTGTGAGCTTGATGCCCTATTCTATTGCAAAGACCTTGAAAGTTGGAGACTTGAAACCAACAAAAATGTCCTTACAACTAGCCGACCGCACGGTTAGGCTACCTTTGGGGATTCTTGAAGATGTGCCGGTTCAAGTTGGAAGAGTATTTGTGCCATGTGATTTTGTAGTAATGGAGATGGAGGAAGATTCAAGAGTACCCCTCATTTTGGGGAGACCATTTTTGAACACCGCTGGAGTGGTGATTGATATGAAGGAAGGAAGATTGACTTTGAATGTGGGAGATGAGAAAATTTCATTTTCATTCTCACAAACTTTAAAAAAGCCATTGATTGATGAAGTTCATAGAATTGACACATTGGAGAGGGACTTAGAAGAGTTCCGAGAAAGATTGTATGAAAGAGATCCTTTACAAGCTACCTTAACGGGAAGCTTAGTTGAGGAGGGTGAAGAAGCAAAGGGGTATGATCTCTTTCTCAACCAACCTTTGGCCCACGAGGTGATAAAATTTGAAGTGCTTAACGTGGAGGCAAAAGAGGAGAGGACTACGCCTCCTCCTAAGGTTGAACTTAAACCCCTTCCCCCTCTACTTAAATATGCTTTTCTTGATGATAGTGAGAATTATCCCGTTATTGTCAATGCTAAGCTCGATGACACCTCTCTTGAGAAACTCCTAGTTGTTTTAAGGAAGTATAGAGATGTCATTGGGTACAAAATTGATGACATTAAGGGGATAAGTCCCACCATATGCATGCATAAAATTCTACTTGATGATGATCATGCTTCCTCGATTGAGCACCAAAGAAGGCTCAATCCCAATATGAAGGAAGTGGTAAAAAAGGAATTTTTAAAACTTCTTGAGGCGGGCATAATCTACCCTATCTCCGATAGTAAGTGGGTTAGCCCGGTTCAAGTTGTGCCTAAAAAGGGAGGCATGACCATCATCAAAAATGATAAGGGTGAGACCATTTCTACGAGGTCGGTCACCGGGTGGAGGATGTGCATTGATTATCGAAAATTGAATAAATCCACCCGGAAAGACCACTTCCCACTCCCCTTCATTGATCAAATATTGGAAAGACTAGCATCACATAGTCATTATTGCTTCTTGGATGGATACTCGGGATTCTTTCAAATTCCAATCCACCCCGAGGACCAAGAAAAGACTACATTCACATGTCCTTTTGGCACCTTCGCATATCGAAGAATGCCATTTGGGCTTTGTAATGCACCTTCCACATTTCAAAGGTGTATGATGTCTATTTTTTCCGACATGCTTGAATCATCAATTGAGGTATTCATGGATGACTTTTCTGTTTTTGGTTCATCTTTTGACACTTGTCTTTCAAACCTAATTAAAGTGTTAAAAAGATGTCAAGAGGTGAACTTAGTTTTGAATTGGGAGAAATGTCATTTCATGGTAGAGGAGGGAATTGTTCTTGGTCATGTGATTTCTAGTAGGGGCATTGAGGTAGATCGTGCCAAGATTGAAGTAATTGAGCGCCTCCCACCCCCTACAAATGTGAAGGGGATAAGGAGCTTTCTTGGACATGCGGGTTTTTACCGCCGGTTCATAAAGGATTTTTCAAAAATCGCAAAGCCGCTCACTCAATTGTTGGTAAAAGATGCCCCTTTTGTGTTTACTAATGATTGTTTTCTAGCATTTGATAGGTTGAAGGAGGCCTTGATTTTGGCTCCTATAATTCAACCCCCTAATTGGGAACTTCCTTTCGAGCTTATGTGTGATGCTTCGGATTTTGCCGTTGGGTCTGTTCTTGGACAAAGGAAGGACAAGAAGCTCCATGCTATCTATTATACTAGCAAAACATTGGATGAGGCACAAAGGAATTACACAACCACGGAAAAGGAGTTTCTAGCCATTGTTCATGCAATTGAGAAGTTTAGGTCCTACTTGTTGGGCTCTAAGGTCATAGTTTTCACCGACCATGCGGCCTTGAAGTACCTCTTGTCTAAGAAGGAACCTAAGCCAAGATTGATACGGTGGGTCTTGCTCTTGCAAGATTATGATATTGAGATTAGAGACAAGAAGGGTGCCGAAAATGTTGTGGCCGATCATCTTTCACGGTTGCCTATCTTTGTAGGTGATCTTGATAACTTGCCAATTGATGATTCATTTCCGGATGATCGACTATTTGCTATCCTTCAAGTACCGGCACCATGGTTTGCGGACATTGCAAACTACTTGTCTTGCTCTATTCTTCCTCCCGACCTCACCTATCAACAAAAAAGGAAGTTTCTCCATGATATTCGCCAATACTTTTGGGACGACCCCTTGCTCTTTAAACAAGGTGTTGATGGCCTTTTTAGAAGGTGTGTCCCGGATGATGAAATTGAAAGTGTTATCACAATGTGTCACTCATCACCTTGTGGAGGACATATGAGTGCTAACAAAACTTTGGCAAAGATCTTACAATGTGGTTTCTATTGGCCTTCCATGTTCAAAGATGTGTGGGGTGTAGTGAAAGCTTGTGACCGGTGTCAAAGAACCGGCAATATTTCAAGAAGAAGTGAAATGCCATTGAACAACATTCTTGAGTTGGAGATTTTTGATGTATGGGGCATAGATTTTATGGGGCCTTTCCCAACCTCTTTTGGGAATAAATTCATTCTTGTGGCCGTCGATTACGTGTCAAAGTGGGTAGAAGCGGTTGCATCTCCTACTAATGATGCTAAGGTGGTGGTCAAACTCTTCAAGAAGGTCATTTTTCCGAGGTTTGGGGTGCCACGTGCCGTCATTAGTGATGGAGGTTCGCATTTTGCAAAGCGGTCCTTCCAAGCTCTTCTTCAGAAGTACGGTGTGAGGCACAAGGTGTCATTGGCTTACCACCCTCAAACAAATGGTCAAGCCGAAATTTCAAACCGGGAGATAAAGGTTATCTTAGAGAAGACGGTGGATAGGTCTAGAAAGGATTGGTCTAAGAAGCTAGATGATGCTCTATGGGCCTACCGCACCGCATTCAAGACTCCCATTGGCACCACCCCTTACAAGCTAGTATATGGGAAATCATGCCATTTACCGGTAGAACTTGAGCATCGTGCTCATTGGGCTATTAAAACGTTGAACTTTGACCTTCAAAGTGCCGGTGAAAAGAGGTTACTTGACCTCCATGACTTGGAAGAGTTAAGATTGGATGCATATGAGAATGCACGGATCTACAAGGAAAAGACCAAGGCTTGGCATGACAAGCATATCAACAAAAGAGAGTTCAAGGAAGGTGACAAGGTCCTACTATTCAATTCCCGGTTGAAGTTGTTTCCGGGTAAGCTAAAATCAAGATGGAGTGGACCTTTTACCGTCAAGAAGGTGTTCCCATATGGTGCAATCGAAATTGCCAAAGAGAATGGTGAACCGTTCAAAGTAAATGGCCAAAGGCTAAAAGCGTACTTTGATGGTTTTGTGAATGAAGAGGCAAAAGTTGTTCACCTTGATGAGTTCGATATTCCTCACTAACATTTGATCCCGCAATATCGTCAAGCTAGTGACGTTAAAGAAGCGCTACCGGGAGGCAACACGAGTTCCTCACTCCCCCTCAATTATTATTATTTCATTTGTTTTATTTTTATTATTATTATCCCCTTTTTCTTTTACTTATATATATATATATTTTTTTTTTGTAGGTTTCTATAAAGAAAAAAAAATGAGAAAAAAAAGGGGGAAAGAAGAAGAAATCTTGCACCATCAGGTCTGCACGGACGTGCAGAACATCGCACGTCCGTGCAGACGAAGGCAGAACCTGACTGGTGAAATCTGAAGGTTCGCACGTCCGCGCACTCGAAGACAGAACAGATTGCCATTCTGCCAGGAATCTGCACGTCCGTGCCAAAATCTGCACGTCCGTGCAGATTCAGCCTGCACAGCAATATGACGGTTTCTAAAAAAAAATAAAAAAAAATAAAAAATAATAGCAAAGACCCCCCCCCCCATACTCACAATTCTCACTCCTCTTTCATACTCAAATTCTCCTTCCTCCTCTATACTCCATACTTCATACTACTCCTTCAAACTCCATACTTCCTATTTCTCACCCTTCAAACTCCATTTTTCACTTAAATCCCAACTCTAAACTACAAATTTCACTCCTCTTTCAACATTCTTCACAAATTACTACCCCTTTTCACCATCAAAACCCCAAAGTACCAAAATTTTCTCAAACCCTAACTTTCAAAATTGATTTGGGGGTTTCTTGAATTTTGTTTCTTTAAGCAAATTGGGTGAACAAGGACCATCAATCAACAACAAGGAGTACTAGAAAGGTTCATTTGCGGGTTCTACACCCACGATATTCTTGGTATAATCTTTCTAATCCAAGTTCTTCCTTTGTAGTTTAAATGCTTGTTGGTTGATTTTATGAGTAGTAATAGTTGAAATTGTTGACATTTTGTTAAGTAATTGTGATTGTTGTTAGTTTAGTAGTATAAAAAATTTTGGGTGAATTGTGAGCATTGAAATTTTGGTTGGTTATAGGTTTGTGTGAGTATGGATGCTTTTGGTGTTGGATTGTTGATTTGTTGTTGGTAAATTGTGCACATTGACAATTTTGGTGTTTGATTGTTTGAATTGATAAGATCATTGTTGGTAATTTTCAATTTTCGGGCTTGTTCTTGTTGTGTGTTGGTTAGGTGGAAGACTTAGAGCCTTGTGTGTTCAAATACTTGTTCATTAGGTGTTGTGCTTGCTTAAAGTGTTCTAAAAAATTTTTTGATCATGTCAAGAAGAAACCAACCAAGAAACACCTCATCCGCTAGGCTTAGAAACCCTCCACCACCATCAACCGTCGAACCACCACAAGTGGACACCTTAGGTATTGTCTTTAATAATTCGGATTTCATGGAAAACTACCTAAGAATTAGTAGGAGAAGAATTCGGCCAACGAAATTTTACAACCATGAGGTAGCAGAAGCCTTAGGTGTAAAGAATGATGTGAGACAACTTTTTTTTCAAACCAGTGTCCCAAATTGGTTAGAAATGCATGCTAACACCTATAAACGGCTTACCTTAGAATTCCTCTCCTCACTATATGTCCACCGAGATAACCGCAACAACCCCGTTACCTAAACTTCCAATTGATGAACACCCATCACAAGATGACCATAGAACAAGTGAACCAAGCATTTGGGTGGCCAACGGATGGCAAATTCGGACCTAAGGATAAGCCTTCCCGAAAGCATAACCCGGGATCTTTTTGGAGGAAAATCACCGGCCTATTTACTAGAGACCCTAGGACCGACAAGGCCACGGCCATAGTACACCCTGCCTTTAGACTATCCCAGCGCCTAATAGCTAATACTATTTTTGCTAGGGGAGATAGTTCGGGTGTAGTTTCTAACCGTGAGTTGCTTTTTCTTTGGCACTTGAGTGAGGATGACGAGAGGTTGAACTTAGGGGCTTGGCTTGTAGACCACCTAGATGATGTATCCTCGGGGAGTGGAGTGATAACAATTGGGGGGATGATCACTATTATTGCTGCTTTTCTCGATCTTAATTTTGCAGATTTGGAAATCATTCCCGGCCCAACGAAACTCAACATCCGCTCCCTCAAGGCTATGCATTGGTTGGAGGAAGATGAAGAGGGTAGGACCTACACGTGGATGGTAAGTAGGCGCCCCTATGCAACTTTGCCAAATCCGGAAGCCACGGTTATTTACAACCCCGAGAATTGGGTCTTTGAGCCGGATTTTGAGTGGATTCCGGGTGGAGAAGATGACCAACCCCAAGGCGGTGAGGAACAATTCCAACAACAACAACAACAGCAACAACATCATCAACAATTTCAACAACATCAACATCATCAACAATTTCAGCAACAGCAATTTCATCAACAACACGAGTTCCAACAAAGGGACCAAGAGGGTTACCAAGATCAAGGTGTGGGTGAAAATAACCCATACCTCTCTTTTGAGCAGCAAGTAGCCAACATGAATGCGAATTTCGCCCGCATGACCACCGAATTCGAGACCTTAAGGAAATCAAACGAAGATATGAGGACTTCTTTTGACAACATGATAACAAGTTTCGAAGGTCTCAGATCGGAGTTGGGCGATTTCCTCACTATGTACCGGCATCTCTACCCAGGGGGCTCAAGCTCCCAAGGGGGCCCGAACCAATGAGTTAGTTTCTTCCTCCCCTTCTCTTTGTGCTTGCATTGCTTTAACATTGGGGACAATGTTTATGATAGCTTGGGGGGGGGGGGGGAGTGTTCTCTCATGTGTCATTGGTTCGTGTTGTGTTTTCGTGTTTCCATGATTGATTTTGCATGTTGGTTTTTCCCATTCTCTTCTTCCCTAACATCCAAATCCTTTAAATCCAAATTTGCTCCCTTTGAAATCCAATACCCTAAATCCAAATTTCTTATCTTGTGAATACCTCTCTTATCTTTTCATTTAGATGTATAGTTTTTTTTTTTATTATTATTTTTATGCTTAGTTTAGCTAGCCTAATGCTGTAATTTTTCATTTCTTACTCAAAAAAAAAAAAAAAAATCGAAAAACGGAAAAATATTGAAAAATGAAAAAATTTCCCAAGGATGAAACTCAAATGACGACGCTAATATGTTTTGCTTGTTTGACTCTTGAGTGATGAGTAAAAGTTCTTTTAGAAGGGTGCATGCAAGAGTTGGGGTCATTTAGAGGTCTATTAATCCTGGTTGCATTAGTGTATATGAAATGAAAGTCGATGAATGCTCAATTGCACGTCTAGCATAGGATATTGTTAAATTTGCCTAAAGTAGGATATGTTTGAGTCAAATTGCGGTCCCTTGTGCCCTTAATGTGCCTCCTTTCCTCCCCGAAATGAAACTCTATTAGGGAATTGGTTATACTTGTATTATGTGTAATAAGTGGCATAATAAGCCACACGTTTCGAATAAAGAAAGAGCCGCTCACAGTTAAAAGAGGCGAGGGCAATAATGTAAAAAAAAAATGAAAAAAAAATAAAAAAAATAAATAGAAAAGAAGGGAGAACAAAAAAAAAACTCCCCCAAAAATTCTCAAAATTTTGATTTTCTTTTCTTTAGAGGTCAACTTGTGGATGCCTCCCACACATTGTCGAATTTGTTGCTTATTGTTTCTTGTGAAATTCCCGAGTTAGAGTGTAATTAAGGGGCCTTGGGTGTGCATTTTGGGAGGTGGACTAGCATTTTGAGATTTTATAACCGAAAGAGGGCTCATTACAACTTTGGAATATCTAGGTGTGCTCTAATGAACTAGTAAAAGGCCAAAGGAAGTATCCTAGTGCAACCTTGTTTAGTTTTCCTCTCTACCCCCAACTCATGTGTACATTTGTATGATCGGTAATTCTTGAAAGTCGTTCTCTTATCTTGCTTGTGTCTCATATCCCGATGAGTTGACTTGGGCGAAAAATTGAACTTGTGCGATTTTTGGCGATGTGTTGTGGACTGCGTGAGTTGTGGGGCAAACTCATTGGAAACCCTCACGAGATAAAAACTCGTCCTCTGAGGCGACTTAGAATTTTAAATTGCTTCTCACTTGTGCTAAAAGTGATGATGGTTGTCACCATGCGGATTTTGTTTATGTATGCTTCCCCCTTGTTGCCTCTCCTTGGATTGATGATTAGCAATTTGTTTTCCTCCTTTGGTTTGACATTTTTGTTTTGCTCGAGGACGAGCAAAAGCTTAGCTTGGGGGGATTTGATAACTTGCTATTTGATACGATTTTAGGGTGTTTTGAACCTAGTTTACTTGATAAAAATTGCGTTTTGGTTCATTTTTACTCTATTATTATGCAATTTTTGTGTATCCTATGCTTCACGGGTTGTTGGTGTTTTTGTTGAGATTCTAGGTTCAAAAGAACGACCAAATGGAGCCCATGGATACAAAGCCGAGGTTAGAAGCAAGAAGATGGATGAAAGAAGCCAAGGAAAGGAGCATTATAGAAGAAAATATGAAAAAAGGGGCTTAGAAGACCCTGCACGGCCGTGCCAGACCTTGCACGTCCGTGCAGGAGGTTCCAGAAAGCTTCAGCAAGCTGCCAAGGCCTGCACGACCGTGCTTAATCTGGCACGTCCGTGCAGAAGAGGGTGCACGGCCGTGCCAGACTTTGCACGTCCGTGCAGGAGTGCTCCAGAAACTCAGAACATCTGCCAAGGCCTGCACGGACGTGCCAAATTAAGCACGTCCGTGCAGATGTAGCTGCACGTCCGTGCCAATATCTGCACGTCCGTGCGGAACTGCTCGATTCTTAGCAGTACGTTCTGCCTCAATTCTGCCCCCTCTGCACGTCCGTGCCGAATCTGGCACGACCGTGCTTATGCTTGCACGTCCGTGCCGAATCTGGCACGTCCGTGCAGACCTGCAGTCGAACTTCTTCCTTGTTTTCTCCGTCCTTTTTATTTGGGGGTGATATAAATACCCCTTTAGAGCTCATTTGTACGGGGTATGCAGTTTTTGAGAGCTTTTCTCTTAGTTTGTAGTCTTAGGACATTAAATTCTCAAATCATTAGTTAGTTCTCAATTATTAGCTTGGAATTATTCAAATTCAATCATTGTAGAAGACAAAATCCACCATTGTTGCTCACCTTGAAGCTTCATAGTAACCATTTCTTACTCATCTTTTCTATTTCTCTTTACTTTGTTGTTAATTATTTGCTAGTTCTTGCATGTTTTGGATTGTTAATTAGCTTAATTCTTAGTTTGAATTTGTTCATGAATTGCTTGAAATCTTTAATTGCTTTAACCCCCATGGATTGTGAGTAGTCTAAATTCTAGGGTTTGGGCAAAACCCTCAATGTAGTCACTAATTACTTGTTGCATGTGCTAATTTGGTTGTTGTGGGATGTTAATTAGTTGAGCTTAAGTGGTTTAATTGCTTAGTTCTTCTATATGGCCATTGCTAGAACTATTTATCCAAGCTTTCTCAACGAAGGATCGAGAGATGAACTTGAGTTAGCTCCCTTATGCTTGATTGACCCGAAATGCCATGAGAATAGGGATTACCGGTCAAGGGAATGTTTATGTCATCGTGATTATGCTTTAACACTTGTTTTATGCTATGTAACCACGAGAGTAGGTTGTATTCATGATTCAAGTAATCCCTCTAGCTTGAGAGAGTAGTTGGTGCTTTAGATGACTTCCCCTAATTTATCCCATCAATTTACCTTGATTGTTGCATGCTAATTGTGATTTGTGATGAAGTTGAGTGGTATAACCCAAGCCCTAGATTCCTCTAAATATTGTTAACCTCCTCTTAGCTTAGTTGAATTGTGTTAGAAGAAGTTACTCAAAACCAACCCAATTTAGAATTCGTTTAGCTTATTTAAACGGTAGTACTCGGTGGTTGATTCAACGCCTCTCTTGGGTTCGACCCTTTCTTACCCTTACTATAGTTAGTGAGACCAAGATAGGAATTATTATATTTGGTAGGCTCGACGACAGCCTATCACTCACCTAGTTTATTGGGTTGTAATTATTGGGATTTTGTATCATTCAAATATCATTTTGATAATAACAAAAAAATTATGTTCTTTTAATCCGCCATAAGTTTAAAATCACATATTTGTATAACATTTCTAAATGTTTGAATAAATTGTGAGAGCGAGGGATACCTCAAGTGGTTAGAGTTTTCTTCCCGATTTAAGGAGATCTTGGAATCGATTCTCACCCCTGCCCTTGTGGCTCTCTAAACAACCCCAAAAAAAATGTAACCATTTCTAGATGATCGAAATAATTACCCGGATAATTGAATTTACTTCCTTCGTTTCACAATTATTCTTCTAAATTTCCTTCAATGTATAAGAGCAAATATAGTCATATGGAGTCTATTTTTTTTAAAAAACAAATCAATTCATTAATAAAAAGCCATCCGACATCTACAAATGAAATCTAAATTAACAAATACATAAAATTGAATCAAATTAGGGTTTCTTTCATCAAAGTTATGATCGTTGAGATCTTACACTGTGGTACATCTCTCGCACACATCACTAGAATATACAACCTTTTCGAAAAGACGGTCTAACGATTTGTTGTTCTTCGCTTCATCGTCTAATTTGTTTCGAGTTTCTAGATCTATAATCTCCAACCAGTTCAATTCATCAACTTTCACCGAAGTGGTTTAGTGGTGAGGATCAGTTGATTCCCTTCAATTTTATTAATTATAATTTTCAATTTTATTGCTTCGGTTAATTCTAGGGTCTGCATTTTTAATAAATTAATTAATTAATTATTGGCATACAACTTTGATCAATCAGTTGATAATACTGAATGTTATATATTTGTTATTGATTCATTTGCATGTTTTTTTTTTTCATTTATTTGTATGATTGATGAAAGATTTTTGAAATTATGTGGGAAAGCTTGTTAGATTTTTTTGAATTCTTTTTTTTTTTTTTTAAAGTTGAAAAGGGAGTTCACCGGTTGATGTAGGTCATTACCGGATTTTTTACCTTTGACCAAGGTTTCAGTACCTTCTTTGCAATTATTGTAACTTCAGTACCTTGTTTGCAACTTTTGCCAAATTTCAGTACATTTCTTTTGTATTTACTCACATAATATTTGAATAAGTTATCACATTTGACATTTCTATTTCAAAAAAACTTATAATAAGTTTATTACGATTATACCCTTAAAACCCGATCAATATAGTCCCACAGCATACCCTTAAAATTGAAACCTCCAAGTTGAGGCAATCAATACAACTTGACATTAGAAAAGTTCAAATCATCTCCAACCATGTCCTAATTTTTTACACCCTGTTTTTTCATTTTATAACCATATTGTATATTTTTGTATGACTATTACAGTGATAAACCAACTCCCTTATATTCAGATCACCTTTGTTAACAGACTCTCTTGCCCTCTTTTTCACCTTTCTCTCTCCTACGTGGCTTCCTCCCTCCACCTCAGCTGCTCCTTCTTTCTTTCTCCTCTATAAATTTCATTTTTCTGGGTTTTTTTTTTCTTCGTCACAGTTCATCAATTTTCAGATTCTTTTCCTTTTCTATTTTCTTTTCTTGATTTTTAATTTTTCTGGGTAGAATTTTGTTCTTATCCAAAAATTTACCTCATTCTTTCCGTGACTTGATTGGCTTAAACACAAACAATTATACTTCCCACATTCGGTCAAAATCTTTATTTTCATTTTTTCTTTTATATATACTACTTCGTATAATATTCTGAAGAAATCAAATTATTCAGAACAAATGTTGGACGGAATTTTTCGCAGTAATTTCAGAACCAAATGGTATGATTTTCAGAATTGTTTTGATGCTCTGTTTTTCATCTTCGAATGATTTCTATTGAAATTTGTGGGTTTTTGTGAAAAATTTACCAACGTGGTTTTGGGTTTTTCTGGGTTCGTATTGATTAATACTGAAAGATTTTTCTGGGTTTTTGCTGATTACTGGATAAAGAACATTTCTGTTTTTTTTTTTTTTTTTTTTTGTTGTTGTTGATTGTAGTTAAAGATGTTCATGTTTTCTGGGGTTTTGTTGCTGGTATCAATTGATGCGAATCTGGGTTTAGTTGTTAATGAAGATTTTGATTCAATTTGGTTTCTGGGTAATTCAATTTAATTTTGATTTGTGAATGTAAAACAGCAAATCGTTGTTGAGTCGCACAAAAACGCGATTAGAGGTGATAAAGAAGAGACGCAATGCAATGCAGAGGTTTTTGAAGAAAGATATAGCTGAGCTTTTGAAAAGTAACCTCGATCGTAATGCCTATGGCAGGGTATCTTATTATTCTTTCACTATTGTTTCCTGTTTCGAAAATATTTCGTGATCAAATCTCGTCTAAGGCTCTATTTGCCGAAATAAAAGATATGTCCTGTGTAAGTGTATTAGGAGCTTGCATGCCATTCTTTTTGTAACGTTTTGAAAATGATTTGTATGCTAAACCATATTAACTACATTTAAGAATAATAGAGCTAACCATCAGCAATTCAATGATTGTATGTATTTGATGTAAAATAAACTTTAGGTAGATAATTAATAACTTACTTTCATTAAGCACAACTGCACAAGCTTGTCAATTTCATATACAAGCACCTTGTTATATGGTGAGTGCTAACATGCCCCATGTCATGTTGAGCGACTTATATAAAAATATGATCAACATTCCTACAGAAAACTGGAGTTATAGCTTTTTTATGGAGTCGTCTCGAATGGGCGAATGTTTTATCTATGGTAATTCTTAATGTTTTGGACATTTCTTGGTGTGATCTTCAAATGTACTAGTTGTACGTGATGATATTTAGACGTGACATATGATTTACGTGCCATAATTTTTTTGTTTATGTAGGCAGAAGGGCTATATGTCGAGTTAAACCTGTCTTTGTGTTACGGGTACGTAGAGCAATGTTGCACCTGCATCATCGAAAATCTTAAGGAAATGCACAGGCAAAGGTATCATTTGCATTTGGTGAATTGTGATCATAATGTCTATTTCTTTGTAGACTATGATGCTGCTGATTTTTATTAGATAGAAAACTTTTATGACATTTTAATATCATGTCTACAACTACCAAGTTATGATTGTGATTGGCAAGCATGTGTTCTCTTCATTAAGGAGAGTTTACTCATAAACTTTAATTGTTTTTACCAAGTATTTCAGCTATAAAGTAATATGTAAAGTCAAATAGGCCGTAGTTTTTTAGAGAATTTGTTAAGTCAAATAGGTTGTTAAAGTTGTGGGTAGCAATCATATCAACTGCCTTTCATTTTCTTTTGACACCAGAATAATTAATTCCCTCTCTGTATTCTTGCTATACAAGGAAGAATATCTAATAATCCCTGAGGTATACAGATACTGATAGTAACATATAGTTCGTGTTAATTATAGCCGTCCATTGTCACTTGTTATAATGTACGTTGTAATAATGGTCCTGATTTTGTCATATGTCCTTTATGAAGGTTGAGACAATATGACAACTAATTTCCAATGGAAGGAGTATAGAGGTTTTACCTTTGAAAATGAATTAGATGGTATTGTTTGTAAACTCGCCTAACATTAAAACCACATGTAATTGTATTAGTATAGACCATAGGAGCTGAGATAGGACAATATGCTTGCTTTAGGATTTGTAAATGGTACATTTGAAATACAGAATGAAATTAATTTTACTGTTATATGAAGTATAAAAGTACTAGTCTTAAAATCTAGAGATACCACTGAAGAGGGCCTACGACTCTCTCCTTAATTGCAAGGTCATTTCTATATTGTGCTTATGTTCATCTGTTCACTGAAGACAATAGCATTACGTTCCACAGTTGTATTGATATCAACTGCTTTTTCACAGTGAGTGCCCTGAAGAATGCAGAGTTGCCGTGGCATCTTTGATACACGCTGCAGCTAGATTTTCTGATCTGCCTGAATTGCGTGAGCTAAGAAATCTATTCTATGACAAATATGGGAAAGCATTAGAGCCATTCACCAGTAAAGAGGTATTTGTGATAGACGTACTGCTAATATGGCTTTAGGTATATTTGGTCTATGGGTGTAATTTCATACCTGATCTTTTGTGTGAAATTGATATCATGGTTAGTTCACGGAGAACTTATTGTCGAGACCTCCTTCAACACAAATGAAGCTGCAATTGATGCAAGAAATAGCACAAGAATTCTCCGTGCCATGGGATCCTGTACAATTGGAGCAGCAACTGCAAAGTTCTAGCCTTCCTACTCAAGTAAGTTGGTTTACCACCAGGTTTCATATACGAGTACGTGCTAATTCTAGGCCATTATTTCTCACCTAATACCAATCATTTTCAGGCAAAACCTGCAAAAACTGCTTCTGTAAATGGGGCTAGTGATGGCCAAACATTGTTCAGGAACAAGTCTACCACAGATCTAGTGAAAGGAAAACAAGTTGATGGTGTCAAACAGAATAATGAAGAGCAGACTCTTCCAGTTAAATCCAGAAGGCGCAACTCTTGCACAGGACTGAAAGAAAACATTGCAGAGGAATCACAGGAAGAAAATAGCATGCAAGAAGAAAAAATTCCAAACAATGCTTATAGAAAGCCGTTCACTAATAGAATCATTCCTGCTCCTTACATCAAATCCAGTAATAATACAGACGAAGATAATAATCAGAAGAATGAGGTTGATGACTTGATTGGCAAAACTAAAGCAAGACCAAGATCAGTGAGAACAAAGTTCTTGAAGCCATCAACAAGCACTGCGAGCACAACCAGAAATGCTGAGCATGAGATTGATCCAAGGGGTAGCTTAAGTGCGAGGGTCACAGATTCAAGGAGATACGATCTTGATCTAGATGATGATGATGAAGAGGAAGAAGCAAAACTCGATAAGTTTTTGACTCAATTCGGTAAAAAAAAGGTACCAGATAGTGCTCCAGCTGCTCTAAGAAAAGAAGATAGTGGAACACCAAAATCTGAGCTGCCTCTACCTCCAGGTAGACGAAGATACTTTTCTTCTGAGCCTGATCAGCCTGCATCTCCAAAAATTAAGGAAGCAAACGACAGTCAAAGGAAACCGGACAAGAGTATATCTCTTCCACCAGATCAGCAGCAGTCTGAATCGCTTAAAACTTCAATTAGACACGTAAGATCTTCTTCATATGTCAATGACGGGCATGTGCATCCAAGGATGCCAGAATTTGATGATTTAGCAGAAAGGATAGCTGTCCTGAAAAATGTACAAGGTGATTTTGAATTGTAAAGATAAGATGCTGGTCCTTTTTACCTATAAAAACTTTTAGCTTTTGAACCTTGTTACACATTTGTAGGAAGAAGTATACTAGTCTTTGGTTCTCTGTAAATTTTTATTTTTTATTTTTCCTGGGTTCTGAACTGTGTAAATTTGCTTAATTCAGTTCAATAAAATCCATGCAGATGGGCATTCTTTGAAAGTATTAATACTAACAGTGTTTCATTAGGAAACTCACTTAATTTTACTAGTTCATACAATTTGTAGTTACATGTAGCATATATATAAGATTTGAACTGCGTCTTATACTCTTGTGCATCATTGCGAAGTTTCCATAACAAAAAGGACTTCAAAACTATTTTGAGCTAAGCCTTAGCTCGCCCTTTGGCTTCACTGCTTCAACGTAAAGAGTTAGATTGAACAAACCATCAGTAAATAAAATACAACTTTTTTTTTTGACAAGAAATACAATTGAGTTCGACTCTTTAAACTAAATTAAGGTTAAAATATCTAGCATAAAGGCTTACTTATAAGCTAAATGTTGGGTCATTTGATCATTTTGGTATATAGCCCGTGTTATATGTACTTGATATTTATTAAACTTAAATTATTGTTGCTAAACTGAAGTTTTTTCTTTTTTAATGAATATTGAAGTATATTTATAAGGCTGATATATATCTAGGTCATACTGGTCGTTTCACCAATAAAATTGCAGGAGTACTAAACTAGTAAGGCAGCCTGTTTTAGACAAGTGCGCCAGAGACGGTGAGTGAGCAACAGTACATCAATGGAAGAACACAAAGACGAAAGTGCAAATATATCTATGGCGGAAAATGAGGAGGTGATGAGCGAAGTTCATCTGGGTTGCCCTGCTAACTTCTCTGGTCCTTACACCTCTCATTTCACTTTCTCTCTCCCATTTGGTAATCCCTAGTTTCTATCTTCTTCGTTTCATTCAACTCTTCTTACTGTTTCTATGCTATTATCGGCGTTAATTTGCGTTTTGTGTCGTGAATTCTATGAAGAATGTTGGGGATTAATGTTTAAGTTTGTTTGGATTGAGTGTTTACTACTTTTGGTTTGTGTTTTAATTTTAAATTACTGAATTTAGCTTGATTTTCATCATGTATGAGTTTTTGGCTTGATTCTATGTTGTTTATAATGTTACTCGAATTGGGTATTCGTGTGATACATGGGTATGTGTCCATTGTTTCAGACCCGTTTAATTTGTGAAAAAATTCCATGATTTTGGTCCAAAACTAAGTGTCGTAGGACTCATACCCATGTCAGAGTGTCGAGAAGCCAACACAGGTCTATTGACAAGTTTGAATGATGCGCTATGTTGGGATGAGGAAGGGTTGAATTGCTAGCTAATAAGGTTTCTGTAAAATCACTGACAGTCTGAAATGAAGGGAACAGGCTTTTATTCATATATATGGTGGTATAATTAACTAATTGGGTGCCTAGATTGATGAGTTTATTTAGATTTAGCTTGGGATAATGAATGGTCTATTGACTCTTTCGAAGCATTAGTTATATTTCGTCACCAGTGGAAAGATTTGATTCACAAATAGTGGATTTTGTTAGAGAAAAAGCATTGTGCATTATAAGGGAGCAGTGTAGTAGGCACCATTGACTTACAGGAAAACCTTGATGAGAGATTGAGAGGGAAAAAAGTAATTGTGGTTATCAGAAGAAAATTTGGGAGGGAATGTTATAGACTATCCAGTTGTTCAGCAAGTTGGAAAATAAAGTCCGTAAATATTAGTGTTGTGAATCTTGTGACAAACTTATTACTTCCAATGTTACTTGGACTTGATCATTGATTCAATGGTGTTAGAGAATGATCTTGTGACACTTCTTATATTACTCAGACATGACCTTTGTTGTTAGAGACTGGTCTTGTGAGTTGTGACAAACTTATCACTTCTTATATTACTCAGACTTCACCATTGGTGTAGAGACTAGTATGTATTTGATATAAATCTAAGAGTTGTGAATCTTATGACAAACTTATTACTACCTATGTTACTCGGACTTGACCATTTGTGTTAGAGATTGTTATGTATCCGAATTTCAGGCTCATCTTTTTGTATGAAAAAGTTCCATGTTTTGGTTCAAAATGAAGTGTAAGTATCCATGACCATACCCATGTCAGAGTGTTGGATCTGACAGGAGTGCTTGTGGGGAAACTAAGAATCTGAGTAAGATAGATTCATTATTACTTGCGTTGTAAGTGTTGTAACATGTAGCTAACAAACTCAATCAATTGTGACCAATGAAATCAGCTCTCCCTGCAAAGTAGTATAATATATCATTCGATTAAGTATTTTTTTTCTAATGTCACATGACTCCTTTTTTTAAGTTATACTTCTGCAACCCGGTTGGTACCAAATTATTTGCTGATTTTATCCAAAATGTTCGCACAGAGTCCATAGATTTCTTGTTTGTTTCAGGGACTATATTAAGGAGCCAGAACTTTACCATTTTCACAGGTGTCTCTTTGGTCATCTTTCACAACATCATTTACTGAATTATTGTGCCACTCAGCCACTGACAAGCCCTGGGTTTTGTTTAGATGTCTGAGGATATTTGGGGCTCTGTTGACATCCTCTGTAGTCAGCAGGCCCTAGTGTTTATTTAATGCTTGATTAGATTCAAGCCAATTTTTTTTTTATGGGGAAAGGAAACTAGGTTAGGCCCTTAATTACGGCCAACCTAAAGTGATTGAATCCAGGCCATGACACTGAAACAAGGCTTTTTGAATGTCATCCATACTAATTTCAGAATGATTGCAATTATTTGTCATTGGAACAAATTCTATGCTGAAAAAGTCAAACAACTAGGGTTGAAATAAGACTTATTGAGAAGCTGCTATTTTAAAATCCAAAGCTTTGGAGAGACTACAGCAAATGGGAAGCTAGGGAATGGTTGAAGGTGAAAATGTAAAAAAAATAAAATAATAATAATAAAAAAAAAGACCAAAAATTGGGGTTGCAATTTCGGCTGAAATTTTGTGTGTAAAATTTCTGAAAAAAAAGCCACATGCTTCTCAGCTTTCGCTGTATACGTAATAGCACTAGTAACCTGTAGAGAAAACTTGACGAGATAGAGGACATTAGATATTTTAATAGGTTATCCAGTTCAGTAATATAGAAAAAGTCCTTTTTTATGTTGCAACCACCGTATTACGTTGAAGTTGCAATTGTAGCTAATAAATATATTAGCAACTATGTTTTGAGCCTATGACCATACTTTGCTGGAAATGGACAAAGCTCATAGAAGTTACATATTAAACAAAAATAAATTAGCTGTTGCTTTTCTAGATACTGTGTGGATAGAAGTAACTCTTTTCTGCACCTTCAATTTTATAGTTGATTTTCACATTGAACCCTCTTCAGCCTGCATTTTGGTGGAGCCTCAATGGTCGCTTGTTTGTGCTCTTTTGTCTTAACTGTGAACTGGAAGAATTTCACCCATTAAGTTTCTCTTGTTTTTGAGTGTTATAGGAGATGATCTCACCGGCAGTAGACACGGTGACCATGTCAAAGATGAATCTAGTTCTCCAGAGCAAACTATTGATTTAGATGAAGATGGTGATCTCATTGTAGCTCGACGAACACGAACCAGTAAGTCAAAGCATGGTCCACATTTATCATCCTCCTTTATCTGTGATTTCCCTCCTTTATCCACTTTTACTACTGCTGACCTTTTTATAAGGTAGGGACCAGATTTTTGAGCTTACCCCGGTGCTTAATGATCTATATTTAACCAAACCAGTCTTTAAAACTTAAGTTTTCGAAAAGTCCATTTCATTATTTTGTCGTGTTACATTGTCAACTAATTTCTTAAAACTGACTCTGTTATACTTTGTCTCACATTGTCAAGTAAAGTATCTGTTGCTATTATGCCTGAAATGCCATCTTGATATGTGCCTTGTTCTAACATATCATGGAATGATTTGGCTTTAGGTCAATGGTCAGAAGGTAAATAGTGATGGTTCAGTTGTTTTCTGCTTTTATTATTAGAACCTTGCGAGTGGTTTTAACTGCTGTATTTTTCTTTAAATAACATGCTTAGAAAAAATTGGAGGGAAGGAGAGGGAAAAGAAGATGAGGGAATGGAAGAAGTATGCTAAATCTTTCTTTCCATGTCTTTCTAGCAATGGAAAGATCTGGATTTTGAAGAGGAGAAGAAAAATGGATCCCTTTATTGCCCTTCCCATTCCCTAATTTATATTTGCATCAGATTATGGGAGATTGTATCCTTGACTCCTTTCCTTCCGAATTCGCTCATCTAGATACACTGCAAGTTACCAATCTTACCATACCTGTGATTTCTGCTTGTCTGAAGAAATCTGTTTTTGTGCAGAACAATCTTACCATACTGGTGTTGTCAGCATTCAGCACAATATTACATCAACCATTCCAAGTGTGGGTCTGCAGGTGATTGTCCAATTCACTCAAACTAAAACATAAGAAAGATAACTAAGGATAAGATGAAATCAAATTTTTTTTTATGTGTTCAAGCATTCAAGCCATATGCAGCTATAAATATTTAGCTGAAAGCAGTACACAATTTGTCAGTAGTGTATGTGTGTTACTATTTGTATCATTGTGCTCCAGCAGTTGCATACTTGCATGTAGTTCACGGCAATGATGTAGTCAAATTTGGAACACGATTTAGTAGTTCACTTACACAGCTCATGAGAGTTCTATATGACTCTACCAGTGAAAGAATTTATAGCTTTGCATACACCATTTATCGACTTTACTCTTTCTGGGTTTCAACCATTTTACAGTTGTTATTATTCTGAAAATGTAGAATCTAATGAAATTATAAGTGCTTTCTAGACTGTTAGCTTTTTCTATAAATTTTCCTTTTCAGGTTTGGAGGGCCGAATTGATATTAGCAGATTATGTATTGCACAAGATGTCTTCTTCGTCTGTATTCAATGGTGTTGTTGCTGTTGAACTTGGTGCTGGCACAGGTAATGTTCTCTTCTATGACGTGTTCATCATGATGACGTAAGAATTGGATGTGCAAGTCAAGCTGTTAGTTGTAAGAAGGATCTTGAATACTCCATCTTTTCCATAATGTTTGTCTTATTTGAATTGAGAAATGAATTAGACTTATCAAAAGTAATGCATTAAAACAGAGTGAAAGTTCCGAAAGTGGGACATCCATATTGAAACATCTTATAAGGAAAAGGAGGAACGTCATAAAACTGAGGAAATAGTATAATTAAAGTTTACCAATGAAGTTTATCACCAAAACCTTATATGTATAAAAAAATAAAGGGCATTTCTTTTTAGTAGACTTTTAATGAAGTTGGAGACCTTGGGCAAAATATTACTCTGCACATTCTAACATGCTTAAAAATTTTATGAATCTGGTATTTAAATGTGTTATGTGAAGCTAATGCTGGTAACCTAAAGAACCCTTATTCATTGTTTCACAGGATCCTGATTCTGTCTTTGTCAGGATTGGTTGGTATATTAATTGCACATGTTGTGAAGGCTGTATTCATAACAGGTAATTTTAATTAAATTGCTACTCAAGCTGCATTTCATGTCCTGAAAGTCTGGATCGAGATTATGCAATTTATTAATTGTTATGCAAAATCTTGTGCACTATATTTGCTACTAATGATGCACTGTATAATAACCATTCCTAGACCATGGCATTGAAATTCTCGACAACTGTGCAAGGAATGCTCACATCAACTCTGGATTGTTTGGAGGTGAATCTCCAGTCAAAGTACGAGAGCTTGATTGGCAGAAACCATGGCCACCTTTGGATTTGGATTCTGGAGTAAGGTAGAGAAACCATATTGTTAATCCCTCTCTGGAGTGACTGGACTTTTCATTATAGATTTAATTTCCATTTACATTAGAGAGGGTCATCAGAATCCTTCATGTTTGTGTTAACATAGGAGTATTTTTCAGTGGGAAGGGCATGCTTATTTACAGTGGTAGAATATTCCATTCAGGTATTCCTGGACATCTTCTGAGGTTGAAGAAGTTAATAGAGCATCTGTGCTGTTAGCTGCAGATGTGATATATAGTGATGAGTTAACTGATGCCTTTTTCAGTGTTCTGCAGAAGATCATGTGCCAACATTCTAAAAAGGTATTGAAAATAAATTGCTATGCTGTATGCTAAATTCCAAAAACTTTTTAATTATTATTTTATTTTATTTTATTTTGAATTGAGGAGGATTATTAGTAGACCACCTTTTTTTTTAAGTCTAAAAGGAGGTGTAAAGACCTTTAACCTTGGTTGTGAGATAACACACCTAACCTTTGGACTTTGGAGTATTCTTCAACTCTTAGTACTTTTTTAGTTGACATGAATGAAACATAGTAAGTGGAAAAGTGTGAAGTTGTTTGGTTGGCAAAAACATATTTAATCACTTCATAGGAAACCCCTGTTCCCCTAGGTAATGGAACTTCCATTGGCAGTCAAATAATATATTGCACTTTCAAGGAAATGGAACTACACAGGATCGGACAACAAACTTCCTTAAGATATTACCTCCTAGACCTCTGATTTGGGACTCAACTGTTTGGCCCTTGGGTTGTGCAACAAATTTTTCATTACATTGCAGAAATTCTGCTTCTTAAACAATTTATGTGCCTCCTTACCTTTCAATATCTCTTGCAATTGAATCTGAGGCTGGGATTTATTACTATGTTGGCGGGCTTTGTATCAGCCTGCTTAGTAAACAGCATGTTGTTCTGGCACTTCAATTTTGCTCAACCTATGATCGGATCCAAACTATGTCGTGGGTTGTTGTTATTCTTATTGTTGTTTTGGCAGTATTAAACTATAGTAATGCTTAGCAGGAAATCAAAAACCTTCCATAATTTTCTTCAATATTGTTTTAAACAACTTGCCTAGCCTCATTGAAAGAGAGTTTTATGACGTGCCTCCTTACCTTTCAATATCTCTTGCAATAATGAAGTAGATTTTTTGCTCTTCAGGTTTTGTATCTTGCATTGGAGAAGCGCTACAATTTCAGCTTGTATGATCTTGATGTTGTTGCCAATGGGTACTCAAATTTCCTTAGCTTTTTGAGGAACGAAAAGGGTTAGTTATAAATCACGTTTCAATTGTGTTATCATCTTGTTCTTAATTCCTGTATGGTTTGACAAACATTAGTTTTGTAATTGGATAACATGAAAGCCTCTCACAAATGTATCTTTTCCAGGTTTTACTGGCAAGCGTATCGATCTTTCAGAAATTCCTCAATATGTACAAGAGTATGAGAGAGGAAAAGATGTCGAGCTCTGGGAGATAATTTATGTTGAACATAAATGTTAAAGAACTGAAGTCTGCTTGGTTATCCTACTGAAAGATGCAGCCTGGACACGAAAGAGAGATACATAATGACTGTATGGGTGTTGAATATTTTACTGGTTTATTCTTCAGTTACTTTCCTATAGGCTTTTCATTTTCCTAGTCATGTGTTGGCAATGGTCTTTATGGAATTACTATTTGGAGTATATACGTCTGTTTCTTTGGTCCAAAAATAGTGAAATAAGATGTATGTGTGGCTTCATAATGAGTACATTTTTGGCTATATGATTCAACCTTTATATAGTGGAGTATACTTAATTTATTACAATATTAATTGCTTTGTATTAATGCTAGAAAATATAGAAGTGTTTGGTTCCAATACTTTTCATATACAACTGCAAATGTCAGAAAAATTGAAAACAAAACAAGCATATTTAGAAGGCCTTAATATATTACTATGGATAATCGTATTAAGGTTTTTGTTATACGTAAACCTGCGAGCTACATATAATCATCAATGTATTCCTAGAAATCGATATCAATCCATTAATCCATTACCTTAAAAAGGGATTAAATTTCTAATATTTACCTCTTGAAGTCATCAAGGAAAAAAAGGGATAAATCTACCATTTATCCATTACCTTAATAAGTAGTATATGTTGTAATCAAGTTTAATCCAACCAAATGGTTCATAAGTAATGTCATTTTAAACATTGCCAAAAATCCCTCCATGACAACTCACTCTGTCAGTTTTTTTTAGCTCTCATTATCCCTTAATCAGCAAAACACAACTATGCCCATCTCCTTCAGTAATCATCCTTTACATTGCTTTTTTGCTCTCCACCATTATTCTCTTGATTCAGAATTCTATGCAGCTCCAAAAGAACCTGAGCTAAAAAACTTTTTGTGGTATGTTCGATGCTCTAAGAGATTAGTGAAGCCTTTCAGTTTTGTGCCGGTTAAGCCTACAACTCCTGTAAGTTGACAGTTTTGCTGCTAGAATTTTTTTTGTCTTTCGTTTTTGTTAATCTCTTTTAGATTTTTTATGATCTAGCTGTATAATAATAGAGAGTAATATGACTTCAAGTTTCTGCTTGGACTAAATTGTGTTTATTGCTTCGTTTAGGTTCTCTTATGCGTGTAAAACTGTAAATCCTTATGTTATCTTGTTACTTCTTTCTGTATGAGTGCAAGACTACTTATTATGCAGAAATTTTTTTCTGAACTGCACTTGAAAATCCCTTTGGCTTGTCTAGACGTTTGTTTGATTTAATTGCACTTGAAAATCCCCTTGGCTTTGTCTAGACGTTTGTTTAATTTAAATGAATGTACTTTGTTAAGTTATGATCTTTCCATTTTTCATTCTTTAGATCACTTTTTTTGTGATTTAAACTAGTTGTACATCAGAAAATGAGATCACCAAAGGAGAACATACAACTATTTGTATATTTCTTATAATTGAAACGAGGAAAGATCACCTCTGACTGAGGAATGAGGCTAATTTTCCTTATTAAAAACAATCCTCCTTTGTTTTTGTGATTCGCATGTGATTTGTACTTTGAAAGTATTTGTATCCTATACTTTGTATTTGTGAGAGTTACATAATTTGGCATGACATCCCACCCTTAATGCATCAGCTCTTCATTTTCAAAATAATGCTTAGGTTGGTAATAAGTTGTCTATTAACATGCTTGAAAAGGCTCAACAGAGTTCCTGTGAATATTTCTAAGTTAAGTTATATGATTCATATCACTTGTTACTTGCAAGTTTTCTTACAGGGTTTTGACATTGTTCCTGTATGTATTATTATAAGCTGAAAAAAAGCGAAAAAAAATTGTTTCATATACATTCACATACAATGGTAGATGCCTAACATAGGAAATTGGCAAATTAGTTTAAATTTTTTTTATGAAAACTAAGTCTAAGAAGCCCCTATTTTTTTTTTCATAAAAAATATAAGAAGAAATAAACCATCACAGTGAAAATTAGTTTAATGTCATTGTCAGGTTTTAAATAAATAGACCCTCCATATATCATTGTTAAACTTCCCCAAAATTCCCTCCTCTACACTTCTGTGATTCTTTCCTTTTCTGCTATCTCATTGACTTGAGCAGTTGAGCTTTACAAAACTGGAAAAAACTTTACCTATGCCCATTAATCATCCTAGTCATTTTTCTATCTTCTCCATTATGCTCATCAAAATATTTGTATGCTGCAACGTAACTTCTGTAGAACCATAGCTAGAAGAAGTTGAGCATGAGCCAACTATTGTGCTTTCTTTCAACTTTTCTCAGTTACCAAGCGCCTTAAGGTACTGTTGTCCTTTTATCATTATTTGTTGCTGGATTGAGAATCTCTATGGTTTGTTAGACTCTCTTTTTATTAGATTGAATAGACGGAGTTGAGTCATGATCTCTCCTTTTGTCATTAAAATTTAGATCAATGTTGTCGTACAAACACATTAGAGGAATCCACTGTGTCATCCTATGATTTCAAGAAGTATTTTTTTTTATCTGAATGCCTTTTTATTTTATTTTATTTTCTTTTGTTGGGTGTCTCAGGTGGTTGATTATTTGCAGGGCATTTTAAGTTAAAAGCAAAATGACATATGTTTGTGAAACTTGTAAGGCTTTAGAGGAGGACAAATATTGGAATGAGATTCCACCTAGGAAGCACCGGTTTTTCAAGTTGATGATTGGTAATTTTGAGCAACAGCTGGTAAGTTAACACACCTGATGGGCCTAAAAGAATTCCTATGATTAATACTGTAGTCATGTATTAGTTCTAACACAGTTGATTTATGATAAAAAATTCTGCAGCGAATTCCTAGGAAATTTGTTGAATGCTCCAGGGCAGACCTTTCAAGCTCTTGCACTCTAAGAGGTCAAAGTGGGAATATATGGAAAGTTCAAATACAAAAAACTGAGAAAGATGTCCTGTTTGTAGATGGTTGGGGTAACTTTGTGACTGATCATGGTATTAAGTATGGTTGTTTCTTGGTCTTTTGCTATGTTGGAGACTCCTCTTTTGAGGTATCGGTTTTTGATGCTACTGGATGCGAGGTAGAAGGTTCACACTTTACAAGGAATACAAACATGTCCTTGAACACTTCCTGTAGAAGTCTCTTACACGTGGAGAACGATGAATCTAAAGGTGACAGAACATTAGAAGCTGATATTGATGGCTCTGTAGAAGCATTTGCAGTGGATAAGGAACATGATTCAGATTCTTCATCTCAAGAAAACAATTTCAGAGGCAGTAAGAGTGCAAAATGTAAAGCTGCAGATAACGGGACTGGGATAGTACATGAAGAAGAAGATCTGGAATCATTATCTGATTCATCTCATCATGTGAAGCGCTTTCATAATCTTAGTCTGAATGTGAGAAATAGAGCATGCCAAGGTATAAATTCTATCACACATTTTCAAACAAGAATTTGTGTATAATTGCAATCAATGCTATTGTGATTAGTTCATTTGTTTGATAACTATATCTCTAAGTTATGCAACTGCAAGTTAATTTATTTGTAGTAAGACAACCTCAAAAGTATTACAAATCAAAGAGGCGGAAGGTTACAGAGCAAGAGAAGCAAGGTGCACTTAGCAAGGCCATTAGTCATATGAGTAGGAGACGTCATATGATTGAAATTGTGATGAAGCGTACACATGTTTATCGTGGCTTTCATCTGGTATGGCATCCTTATACACCTTATTTTTTCATAGTAATTTACTTGTTCATCTTAAGAACCTAATCTAATAAGAGTGACATAATTATCATAACCATTTTACTAGTCTCAATGTAAAAGTAGAACATCTTTTAATAATCAAATCTAAGCTAGTTTGGTTTACTATGGCTGCAGACCATCCCTAAAGAATGGGCTGTAAAACACTTGCTTCAGAAGTCTGATCATGATGTCATACTCCGGGTTCCAGGAGTAGAGGAGAGCTGGACGGTGGGATGCAGATGGACACCTTCGCAATGCCAGTTCAGACCAGGGTGGTCGACTTTTGTTTTAGAGAACAATCTCGAGGAGCATGACGTTTGTGTATTTGAGCTGCTTCAGAAAGGAGATTTGGGTAATGAGAATAATTCTGTCTTTGATGTTCACATTTTCCGGGTTGTTAAAGAAGTAGTTCCCTTGACTGTGTTGAGGGGGATTAAATCTAGCGTCTAATGTAATCGTAAGTTCTGACGATCTAACACAAGTTTATTTTCTAAGATAACTACTGCAATCTAGAGCATATATCATGTATTATCGCGAAACTTTGATGGGCTCATTCCAGAATTAAATGGTACTGTATGTTTGCCTTAATATGATCATAAGGGAAGTACAGTTTTTAACTTAGCCTTTTTGTTTATAATACTTTCTAAATTGTTTCTAGTGCTTAATAGTTTGGAAGCCTTTTGGAACTAAAAGAGATGTTCATTTAGCTTCATAAATCTGCACAAAAATGCAAAGTGCAACTGTCTTAAGATTTCTTCTTATCAGGTCTGATAAAACTGCAGGCTTTATTAGTAGTATCTTATAAGAAAGAACGTAAAAAACTTTGTGTTTTTTTTTTCTTCTGCAAATGAGATTATGTTAATTTATGAACTGATTAAAACCTTAGAATTAGCCTTATAGGTTACAATTCGAGTTTAATCCAATAGCAAACTTTCTTCGTTTATCTTGCACATAATTTTCTTTGAATACATACTCTTTATAATCAACAACATTGCTCACATCCAAAAGCCATTTTTACATTATTCATGCTGACACGCCGATATCTAAAATCAATAACAACCTGATATCTCTAAAGAAAAAATAAATCTAGGCGGCATTTTTCCTTCCATCATATGATTTGTTGCTTCCTAGAACCATTTGATTTTTGTATTGTTTTAAGCATTAGGACTGCAGTCCTTAGATTTCGGTTGGAGCTATTTCCGATCCTCACATTACCCTTATGCGTACAATTCATCCATTACAGCACCTACATTCCAAGCAAGTGAGATCAGCCTTTATATAAGCATGATTCAGCATCCAAGTGTTTCTGTGTTTAAGTTGCCACATTTGTAACAGTAATCCGTTTTCAAGGCCTAATGAAATTGATTTGAGGCTGTTTCAATTTATGAGTGTTGTTCTTACAATTTCTTGCAGGGTACAATAAATAACTGAAATAGATTAAAATTTATTATCAGGTCTGACAAAAGGCAGACTTCTGTAGTTCTGTTACCTTCTGTATTACTAGTAGTATGCAATATTGCATTCTTTTCTGTAATAAATTATATGATACGTATGACTTGTACAAGTTTTCTTACAGGGTATCGATTCGAGCTTATTCTAGTAGCAAATATTCTTCATTTTTCTTCCATTGCTCTCGATTCGACAAAAGAATGAATCTTTACAACCAAAAGCAATTTAAGGTTGTTTTAATTAATCTGATAAATGAGATCTTGAAGTTAACTTAGTTGTGTTTCTCACAATTAGTGGATTCTGGGAGTGACAAGAGCCTTCTAGGCAAGGCTTGAAAGTTGAAACCCTCACTTTAAATCAACTTTTAAAAGTACAAAACAAAAAAGAAAAAAGGTAAGATGAAAGCTTTAAAATGGGAGAACAAAAAAGAAGTCTTTTGCTTATGTGATGATCAGATCTTCTCTGACAACAACACAACATTGAGTTTTTGTAGTGTTGGATCTCAATTTAATTATTTGGGGTACCACTTGCACATGTTATTTTTCCTTCTTTAGATTTGATAATGATGCAATAGAAACAATTTGTAATTTGTCAAAATTTTGAAATCCAGTTGTTGCACGATAGAGGGGAGGTGGTTGTATTTTGAGGTTTTAATTAGCTGAACTAATTCGTGAAATATTTGAGCTCATTTCAAATCATTCACGGGCTTAGCTCAACATATTTTTACTTGTCAATCTCATGAATAGGTTAAATGTGTGTAAATGTGTTTTTTCTTAACTATTGTATTTTTTACTCCGCATATTATAACATCTAAAATGCATTAACAAGGAGTTGTGAAAATGCAAACAATTATCAATGAGAAACTAGTAAAAAAAAAACAAAATTAGAGCAAACTAGCTTAAATAAATCAGTTGAAAATTTTTAACTCAAAATTTGAGTTATATGGAATATTGAACTTGCATCTAAGCTCAAAAAAGCTCGAGATTCAGCTCAAATTTGAATGCAAGTGTAATAAGCAAGCAACCCAAGAGCTTAGTCTCGGCTCACTCAATTATAGCCCCCAGTTGTTTTCAATTTATTTGGTTAGATTCATTATTAGTTTGATCCAGGCTCATATGATATAATTGAAACGAAACCGTTATATTTGATAAGAGAAATTTAAATGAGACATTATCTCACCTTAACATCCCTTTTTTTTTTTCTTTTCTCCTGTCTCTTCAAATGTTTGCTGCTGTCAAAACATTATGCAACTATTCGTTATTATAGCACAAAAGTGTAATCATGGACATCTGCATTACCAAATCCTGTGTGCAAATCACTATCTCATATTCCCATTTGTTTTGATGAGTTTTTGGTAGGTCATGACATACCTTACAAATCACTTTCACAGATAAATTTGTCTTAGATGTACTAGACATAACCTAAATAATCAAAGCATGATGCTATATCAAGATAGCAAAATTAGTCATTGGTTGTGCAAACAGTTACAACATAGTGCTAAACATCCCAGAGCCTAGGATTGCAGCTTAATCCCCACTAGCACAACCCCTACATCCACAGTGAACGCATTCTACCACTTTCTCCTCCCTCAGATGCTTGGGCACTCGACAAACACAAGTTGTGCCAAAGTTATGGTCTCGTGGTTGTATGCAACGCAGGCAACACAGACGCTCATATCCTGGCTGCAAATCAGAGGCAAAACAAAAACATATATCAGCAATATTGAAACAGTGTCTTCCCCTAATATGAACATCACACTATCAGCATCACTTAAATCAATACGAGAACTAGATAGTATAGATTCAATGGATATCAGTATGATCAAGCAAAGACTACATTCACAGTTCACACAGTTCCTAACATTATTTTAGCTTGAGCTCAATAATGCTAAGCCAACTCAGAAATTGAACTTCATCTGTCTGAAAATATAAGCAACAAATACATTGTACTGTATTAAAATGTCCAGAAGAAACTGTCACACTTCTAAAAATTTCCAAAATTATAATGTCTTCCAATAGATTTTGCTGATATACCCTGTATTAAATCGAGTAATATCCTCAAAAAAAAAATCGAGTAATGGGAGTTGGGGAGAGTATGAACATAGTCCACCTATATAAAGGTCAAAAATATGTCATGTACGAGAATTCAATCACAATTAACAACAATGTGAACATATGCACAGGACAAAGGAGTAACACTTTGGTAATAATGAAGTGTTAATTTTCAGCAAATTCTACGAGTTTCAAGCGAGGATACATACATGTAGACCTTAATAACATTGGTTTAACAACATCCAAGAAACTTACTAGTAAAATGGAATGGTGACAGAAAATTCAACAAGTTTCGGGCAAGGATACACAAATGTAGACCTTGATAACATCCAAGAAATTTACTAGTCCATAAAGCAACGAGGAAACGGGTTGAGATGAAAGTCATACCTTCTTCCACTTAGCAATAAGGTTTCTATCAGCATAGCCTTGGTCCAAACAAAACTCATAGAGCTCTTTGGAAATCTCACTTCTTCTATAATAAAGATCATAAATGTAACGACTCTTCTGGTGAGCAATTTTGAAAATTGGCCACAATGTTTCACACTTTCTCTTTCCATCATGAGAATCCATTTGAGCTGCCAATTCAACCATAATCAATCAATCAAACATCGTTAATCGACGTTTTGGGATTGCGAAAATAAATTGGCAAATTCGAGAATTTTACAAGAACAAATTAAAATCAAATTAGGCAAAACTACCTTCTCTCATCTTAGATTCTAGCTCCTGAAGTGTTGGTTCAATTAATTCCCAACCTTCTGGGTATTTCACACGATTCGTCTTCACTTTCGGCATCTCAACTGCAAATTTCATGACCTAACTTTGTTAATACTCGTATAATGTAACTATGTAAGGGATTTCAATTTTTCATAGTTTGGTTCGAAAATTCAAGGGTTTTGCATCAAATTAGCAACCAAATTTGAATCAGTCACCAAATTAAAGTCTTCAAGGAGTAATTAAATTATAACCAATACATAGTTCAATAATCAATCCGAACCCTAAATTGATTCCACCTTACAAGAACCCTAAATTGAGCTAATTGAACGATTAAAAGTAGATTACGAAAAATATCTTACCTGAGAAGCTGCTTCAATGGAGGAGAGAGAGAAAGCTCACAGAGTAGCCTCTTGAACGGAGAATTTAGAGTAGCTGCTTCAATGGAGGAAAGCAAAAGAGAAGTGCTCGAGAAAAAGCTCCAATCTCTTAACACTATACACAAGCTGTAGCGTTTGAGGGTAAATTCGTCGTTTTACTGTTTGAAACTAAATTACCAAAGTACCATCCATGTAGGATCGGATACAACTATACAATTGTCATGCACTCATACCTTAAATATATCCCTATTAATAATACTTTATACCCGTATTATAAAATTCATCCTATGATTCTATACCCTAGAGTTGTCAAACGTGTTGTGTCAAATCATTATCGACTTTATCGTGTTCAAAGTTAAACGGGTGGAGGACTTTAACGCTTGACCCTATTTAATAAACGTGTTGTGTTGTATTGACCATTTGATCCTTTAATAAATCGTGTTAAAAATCCTTGACACTAATCCGCTATTTTTGTGTCTGGTTCGTGTCGTGTTGTTTTGTCATAAATAAATATGTTAACCTCATACTTAATAGTTATCATAATTCCCAAAGTTTATTGGTTATTTTTCTTAAGTGGATTTAATCGTGTTAGGTTCGTGTTGAAATTCTCAACACTAATTCAACCTATTTAATTAAATGTATCATGTTGTATCGACCCGTTTAGTTAAACTTGTCAGAAATTTTTGACAGTAATCCGATTTTTTGTGTTTAATTTGTTTTGTGTCAAGTTTTGCTAGTTATATTATATATTACAAATTTTTTAAAATTTTGTGTTAGATCTAGTATTCATGATTACAAGAGTACAAGAAAAGCTGGATAGACATGATTTGGAAAGCTTTTGTTTTATACGGAATAAAACTAGACATTAATAAAATAATTGCTCAATATTACCATAATCTACTGTATTCATTATTCAATCCCTAAAAAACAAGACACATAAATTAAAAAGAAAATACAAAAAATGGTTTCAGAACGGAAACAAACGTCACTCTCACACTTTGTTCAACCTGAGACACTCTTCTGCACTTTCTCTCTCCTCCTCTTTCTCCCTCTCTCCAGCTCTTTCCTGTTCTTCAAGAATCTTTGCTTCCCAAATTCTCTCTCCTCCTCTGCTTTTTCATTCACTTTCCTTAATTTTCATACCAATTTTCTTCCTTTTTATGATTCTTTTCATTCTCTAAAACCCCCCATTTTCCACTCTTCTTCATCAATTTCCCAGAAATTACCCTCAAAATTGACCCAAATTCAACCAACCCAGATAAATTCTCTGCAAATTAAGAGCAACCCAGATAATGGGGTGCTCTCAATCGAAGATCGAGAACGAAGAAGCAGTGTCACGATGCAAAGACAGGAAAGCGTTCATGAAATCAGCTGTTTCCGCGCGCAACGCCTTCGCCGCCGCGCACATCTCCTACGCCATGTCCCTCAAAAACGCCGGCGCCGCTCTCAGCGACTTCGCTCAAGGTGAAGTGGTTAACCCCCTTTCTCTCTCCTCTGCTCCGGTGGGTCCCACCCCAGGTGGGGTTGGCCCCACAATCGGAGAACTCCCATCTCAGGCGCCACCGCTGCCGCCGGCGGTGCGTGACTTGCCTCCTCCTCCGCCTCCTATCCCCGACATGCCGCCGCCGCTTCAGCGCGCGACGTCGATGCCGGAGTTTGTGGTTACGCCGGGGCCGAAGCCGGTCCCGGGAGATACCATTGATGAAGGTGAAGAGGTAGACGCCGATGAAGAAGAGGAGGAAGATATTGGGCGATTGAGACATAGGAGAGATAATAAAGGTGGGAGTGTTGGTGGTAGAATGGAGACTACTCCGAGTAGCTCTAATGTTGGCACTACTAATAATGTGGTGGGCCCGCCGCCTTCGTTGCCGCCTCATGATGATAGAGGGAGTAGAACACCGCCGCCGCCGCCGCCCGAGGTGAATAACCAAACTTGGGATTACTTCTTTAATACGGAGGATATGCCGGGTGGGAGCTTGAGGGATGATGATGATATGAGAGGGGAGTATGACCGTACTGTGTATCATCAAAGGGCAATGAGGAGTTCAGGTGCTCCTGCGACGGTTACTACTACGGTTCCGCCTTCGATTGAGATGGTTGAGGAGATGGTGATGCCGGTAGCGGAGAAGCCGCCGTTGCCGATGATGGGAGGAGGAGGAGGGGGAGGGAGGATGATGAAGAAGGGGAAGCAGGTGGTGGGGCAAGGTGGGAGTGGTGGGGGTGGGGAAGGGAGAAGGAAGAATGTGAATTTAGTTCAGATTTTTAGTGATTTGGATGATTGTTTTCTTAAAGCTTCTGAGAGTGCTCATTTAGTTTCCAAGATGCTTGAGGCTACCCGGTTGCATTACCATTCTAATTTTGCTGATAATAGGGGTATATTCATCTTTTCTTGTCTTTCAATTGAATATGATCTTTAATTCTTTATGTCTTTTGTTTGCATTGTTTAATTACATTGTTTTCCTAATGAGTTATATGATATCAAAGCGTTTGAAGTTCTGTCTTGAGCTGATAGTCACGTTGATAGTGTAATTTTGGATCAGTAAAGTGAAAACTAAATTCAATCGGAGTAGAATGTACCGTTATGTTTTGAGGGTGCTTGTTAAATGATTATGATGATAGGCAAGGGATGAAGTAGATTTGATAGGATGGGGGATGGATTATGGAGTAGATTGTATGAAATGTGAAAAGTGAGCCTGAGATTGTTTGGACCAAGTAGTCAATTTTTCTAGGGTGGAATGTTCTTGGATGAGGATGATAAAGCTGTAAATGCTATGGAGTATATAAATTGCTCTTGTGTGACTATGTGTGGGAGGGAGTTTGATAATAACCAAGAGTCGTGTTGCTTTAGTGCAAGGCTGTACATGCTTCAAGTTTTTGTGTTCTTGGTGGTTTTATTTGCTCTAATTCTGTGATCGTATCTTACTATTGTGGTAAAAAAATTTGCAATATGATATCTTGTGGTATATAAGGACCCTACAACGTAACCTCTAACTTGAAATTACATTTGCTTTTATAGGGCATATTGATCACTCAGCAAGAGTCATGCGAGTTATCACATGGAATAGATCTTTTAGAGGTCTCCCCAATGCAGAGGAATTTAAGGATGATTTTGATTCTGAAGAGAATGAAACTCACGCCACTGTGCTGGATAAGCTGCTTGCTTGGGAGAAAAAGTTATATGATGAAGTGAAGGTAATCCTCTTTTCCTTTAAAAGTTTCGTTCCTCAAAATTTTCAAAGGCTTTGCCTTCACATCCTATCGTCATTTTAAAATAGTTTGTAGTTGCTGCACTTGCCAATTGTGGATAGTAGTTGTTTGTGTTATGAGCTATAGTTTCGTTTGCATCATTATAATGTTTATTTTGCTTCAATATATTGGACAGGCGGGTGAATTCATGAAGTTTGACTATCAGAGGAAAGTTGCACTATTGAACAAACAAAAGAAACGTGGTGCTAACCCTGAATCGTTAGAGAAGACAAAGGCTGCTGTAAGCCATCTACACACAAGGTACATTGTGGATATGCAGTCTATGGATTCAACGGTCTCAGAAATAAGCCGGCTGCGAGATGAGCAGTTATACCCAAAGCTTGTGGAACTTGTTGACGGGTAAGTTTTGTTTTTGTTCATTACAAGACAATTTATTCTTGTCAATGTCACCTCTCCTAAAAATTTGAATTGTTGTTTGCTGATTAAAATATGTTTATGAATTAGCTGCTCAGTTGCTCTTATACCTCTGTATGCCAGTATATCTTATTTTGGCAATGTTTTACTGTCAGTATAACTTCTTTTTAGAGTAGATTATTTTCTCTGCATTTGAATATTTGATAGCTCCCTTACGACAGTTTCTGCAAGTTATCGATGCTAAACAGTCTTGGATTAGCAGATTAGTGAGTTTTGGACTCAAGTTTATATCTGTTTCTTCATCCTTTCTCCCTCTTCAATCAACACCCCACCTCGTACTGCAGACATGTTTATCCTTAATTTTTTATTTTTATTTGTTTTACTTAGAACTCTTTTATCTCCCTATACAGATGTCTCTACCTCTTGCACTCACTGGTAGTTGTGATTTTTACCTTAATTTTTTTATCTCCTATGGTAAAATTTGGTCTTTGGCTTCAATTGATTTGAATGCACAAAGGGAAGTCAATTCCTCCTTCAACTATTGTCATCAATAAACTGCCGTAATTCAGGGTTTTTTTTTATTTTATATATATATATATATATATATATATATATATATATATATATATATATATATATATTTTATTTATTTTTTTTAATTACGAATATGGTTTTTGGGATATAGAATAGATCAGTTGCAGGAGTAAAGGGCCAAGGAGATGGCTTTTGGGATTTTCCTATCTTACCTTTTATAAGTTGTTGTCTCTTAATAATGAAAAGGTTGGGACTTTCCAATTCAATCTTTTGTTCCTTTTTTTCTTCTGGACAATGAAATTAGGGGAGCAATTTTGTCCATTCTCTTTCCTATTCAGTTTGGCAATAAATTTTCCCTTCCTTCCCAATTAAAAACCATGATGTTGAGGTTTATGTCCATTGTTGTTCTCTATCTTCCTTGAATGAGGAATCAGGTAATCAAGTGATAACTGTCATTTGGTGCTTGTTATTGGGGGAGAGAATCAGAGGGAGTTGCCTTCTTCAAATGGTGGATTGATGGAGGCAGCAGCTAAGGGTGAGGTGTGGTCCATAGGTGGGTGGGTAGGTTGTTTGGCTGAGGTAATGAAGGCGTTGAGGGGGCTCTAATTATTCTGTAAAATCGAAGTAATTGTAGAACATTAGGGATAAAAAAACCATAAATAAAAAAATAAAAAAAATGTAAGAGTGGTGATATTGTGATATGATTGTATATTTGTGTTTTGAGAAAAGCCTACTCAATTAGATGGGTTAGTATCAATTGTTATTCTACTTGGTATGAAGCTGTTAGAACATAGAAGTATTAGTATATGAGTTACCTTATCAAATAAACCAGTATGAAACTAAGAATCAATACAAATATAATCAGATTCTTCACATATATTTGGAATTTCAAATTAGATTTTCGATTTAGAAATCCAGGCACTAGCAAAAGTTGATAAATTTGGCTGTCTCATCTTGAATCAATGTCTTAAATTTTTTCTTAATTTCTTTCCTCCCAATTTCCAAAGTTATAGCAATAGTTACCTTAGGCTTCATTGGCCATGGTTGGCTTTTAATTTCCATTATTTTTCTAAATATTTATAAAAAGTTTCCAAATAATTATTTAATTGCAAAAGTATACTTTGTATAATTGTATTAGATAGGAAAGGGAAATTGTTTATATGTTTCTTAATAATTTCTTACCCTCCCTAACACAAACTGATGCATTATCCATCATTACTTGGATCACTTCTTACTCTACATTTGAGGCACCATGCATGAAATTAAAATTTGTCCATTTCGTTACGTGGATTTTGTGAATAAGAAGCCCCTTGAAGAGTTTACTATATTCTTGTGGAAGGCAGAATCATGTTATCTAATGAAATTTAACAACGTTTTGTGCCTGTTCTTTTGTCCTCTTCTCCATTAGCTTATCTCATATCTTCTCATTAAGCTAAGGAAGGTAGCCAAGGAACTCTTATTTCATGCATGTTTACACTGTCAAATTATTTCTATCATCACTTGGAAGCTATCAGCCTATCACAATTGGTTGTGATAAATGGACCCCCTAAATTATTAAACCAATTAAAGCATTGTCCCTTAAAATCCACCAGCTTACTTCATATATTGTTTATTAGCTTCTTTCTTTGATATCGTTTCACCTTTGATCAGGGGGTGAAGAATGTGTCTGAACTCCAAAGGGTCCTTTTATCTTGAATTTTAGCATGGGTTGACTACTTCAAATTTACTACATCACTATTTTCTACCTCAGTACCTCTTCGTCACAATATTTATGAAATTAAGCCATTCTCGGAAACACTTCACTTTCTTCTATTGCCATCTGCCTTTTCATCATTATCCGTCACTTGTTTGGAAATTGAATCATGGAGTGAGTTTCATCACATTTCTAGGTCCTCCAATTAAGTATCACCTTTAGTTACTTTTTGACAAGTAACACTGTTCCTCTTATTGGGATCTTATCTTCTGTATTTCGAGTTGGGTCTTCTGGGTTTGATGATTACATGGAGCGTTGGCAGTAATTACTAAACCCTAAAAGTTGTCTGTACATTAAATAAAAATCAGCCTCAGATCATCTGGTCCTTAAAAATTTGATCATTTCAACTGAACACTCTGACTTGCTTTACAATTTTGCCAAATTTGATCTATGATGCTTCATGAATTCTGAGCTTGCAACAAGTGCAATAAGCTGTCTCTTCTTTAGAGTTCATAATCTGAGTAGATTGGAGTTCACCTTATACATTTTACTGACTAGTATTTGGTTACTTAAACTGTATACTATTGTTTAGAGTTCACCTTATTATGGAAAAATCTACAAAGATGTAAAGAAATTCCGTAGAAATTGTTATTTTCACTTGTTTGGTTAAACATAGAAAATATTGGAAGGTTAGTGAAATTTTCTATTATTTGGTTTGTAAAAGAGGAAAACAACTGCAAACAGCAAACTCTTAAGAAATTTTCTTGACAATTTTTTGCCTCTACGGTCCTACTTAATTGTTGCTCATGGAGAACACATTGTCTAGGGAATTTTTTTAGTTTTAAATAACAAAAAAAATAAGCATTAGGACTTTGATAAGTTTTGTAAGAGGATCACCTCAAATATATCTGAACAGAATCTTGAAATTTCCTCTCTTGTAGTATACGGCTGTAGATTGCTTTCAACATTCATGCATCCTCAGTATTTTTGCATAGCTCTACTATTTTTTTCTCATTTCATTTTATTTGCTTTGGTGTCTCTTAGGATGGCCACAATGTGGGAAGCTATGCAAGTGCACCATCAGAATCAGGTAAAGATAGCTTCAAACTTAAGATTGATTGACATCTCCCAGTCCACTAAGGAAACAACCAACCAACACCACGAGCGAACCTTTCAGCTTTGGGCTATAGTTCAGGAGTGGCACACAAGTTTTGAAAAAATGGTGAACCATCAGAAAGAGTATATCAAAGCCCTTAACAGCTGGTTAAAACTTAATCTTATTCCTATTGAAAGCAACTTGAAAGAGAAGGTTTCTTCTCCTCCAAGGCCTCAGAATCCTCCCATTCAAGTCCTCCTCCTTGCCTGGCATGATCACCTTGATAAACTCCCCGACGAGCATGCAAAGAGTGCAATACATAACTTTGCTGCTCTTTTGGATACTATAGTCCAACAACAGGAAGAAGAAATGAGATCAAGGGCAAAGGTGGAAGAATCGAGAAGGGATTTGGATAAAAAACAGCGCCACTATAATAAATGGCTTAGCGAGTATATGCAAAAAAAGATTCCTAACGATGATGCTGACCCTGCTTCTATCGGAGATGAATTTGTCCACAAGGATGAACTTATGGTGGAGAAGGAATTTGTGGTGGAGAATGCTAAGAAGAAACTTGAAGAGGATACTGAGAGTTACGAACGGCTATGTACTCAGGTAAGGGAGAAGTCACTGGCAAGCCTTAAGACTCGATTGCCAGAGTTGTTCCGAACACTATCAGAATTTGCGCTTTCTGCTTCAGATATGTACAGTAATCTGAAGAGTCTCACTCACTCTTCTCAGAGTCGTAAACAAAAGGAAACCACGAATGCATAGAACTGGTATTTAACTGGATGAATTTGAAGTTAGTATTTATATATTTTGTCAAAAAATTTATTTGTTCTTTTCGGAGGAAGGAGAGGGGTGAAAAAATGCCCTATTAAAATATACAAGTGTGTAAAATTTTGCGTTTATATAATTATATATAAGCATTAAGTGGTAGTTGTAGATTTGTAGTTGCATAACCAGATTGTAATTGTGAAGATACAGAGGTTGAATTAACGAAATTACTCTGATTATCCTCTGAAAGCATTTGATGAAGCAAACTTGATTGAGGCATTCATCGAGATATCGATCTCACAAGGGTTATTAACTGCTTCTTAGGCCATTTTAAAATGCATAATAATGATCTAACAAGGGTTATTAGCTTCTTGTTAGACCTTTTAATTAACTGCCATCATGCGAGATTAATATTATACTACAACATTAAGATCCTTTATCATAAACTCTGAACCAGAAAACAATTTACTCCCAGACATTGACATCTTTGAGCCACAACAGTCTGTATCATGGAGAAAAAAAAAAGGTCGCTAGAGTGGAAATCTACACTTGATTCAGGAAGGGAGTTTAGGCAACCTTGTAAAAAATGTCACATTGAAATATACAAAATGGCCTTAATTAAGAATTTAATATACAAAATATCCTTAATTAAGAATTTACCATTCTTATTATTCAAATATACAAAATGGCCTTAATTAAGAAATTATTTTTCATTATTTTTCTTCCGTCTGGAGATGTTCTACCAGTGGTGGCCGGAATCTCATGGATAATGGTTCCTTATTTTGGCTATGTTAAGTTAGTTCACTTATATGCTCTTTAATTAAAATCAAATTAGTGGTTGTGTGGGTTTTTTGTTTTAAAAATGAGCTGCTCATGAGTTTATTTAGGTGATTTGGTTAAATGATTTTGCAAGGTATGGCCTTAGATACTCATAGTGTGAACCAGGCTCATAGTATGATTTTGCTATTATTGTTTGTGTTGGATGCGTTACCCGTGTCTTCGTATGTTTTTCAAGTATTGTGTGTCGAATACATGTGTGGGATGATACCGCACTGATATAAATTAGGTAATCGGGTTGGATTTTCGCATTTAGATCATGTCCAATACTGGCCAATTACCCATATCGGCATTTATTGTCATCCACGTGGATACTTGCTTCAGGACAAATGGACACCCACCGCCCACTTGACAAGACACCCATGTACACCAACATGTGACATATTAGGGGATTTTCATAAATACCCCAACATATATATATATATATATATATATATATATATATAAACACTCTCAAATTGCATTATTCTTATTCATATCATCCCTGACTTTAGCATTAGAGCGGTTATCCTCGGACAAACTCCAGAAAAGCCAATCTACGTTAACTGTGCTGATACCCAATTAGACGATAAACTATTACCGGTCCAGATACAAGTTATCGGATCTCACCCAGAACATTAAGTAACATCAGTCAGTGTATCCGTACGTGTTTCCTAGTATGGAATACATCAAGACTGGAAATTTCGAACAATAATACTCCGTAATGTTTAGCTTCCTGTTGACTCTTTTTGTATGCAGTATGTCCTACTACTGCACAACAACGAATAAACCAACCCTAGAAAAAATGATAATAATGCATCCTTATAAGATATAGACAAATTTATCCACTTTCCTCCCCTCTTTCCCTCTATCTGTCTTCTCCTTCTCTCTTTTTTCTCTCCCTAGAACCAGCCATCCATGGAGTCAAGGAAAATTCTCGACCCAAACCCGCTTATTCCGACACTCGAACCCCGACGACGTCCCCCAAACTACGTCGTTTTACACCTACCCTTCAACCTCCCTACTTTTGACCCCCCTGTTTGGAAAAAAATCTACAAGACTACTCTCTTCCTACTAATCATTGCCACATCTACCTTCGTACTATGGCCGTCGGATCCCGACGTAAAGATCGTACGAATGAGGACGCACCACGTAAGGATCCACACTCGCCCGCGTATATCTGTCGATGTTTCGTTGGATGCTACGGTTAGGGTGAGGAACAAGGCGGTGTACTCCATGGACTACTCTAGCCTCGACGTGGCGATCGGGTATAGGGGGAAGGAGCTAGGTCACGTGATGTCCGGTGGAGGCCACGTGAGGGCTAAAGGGTCGTCTTACGTGGACACGAGAGTGGAGTTTACTAGGGTGGAAGTTGTTAGGGAGTTGATTTACTTGGTGGAGGACTTGGCTAAAGGGTTTATTCAGTTTGATACTGTCACTCAAGTTGATGGTTCCTTCGGTTTCGCCTTCTTTCAAGTTCCCCTTAAGGTTAGCCCTGATCTCGTTTTATCATTGCATTAATAGTGTAATTTGAACTAGTAACGTGTTAAAACTCTGCGTGTTGAGCTTCAAACAAATTAAACCTAATGTACCCTTCATTGCTTGTGCCAATGTGCCATGTGAGATCTATGTTAACAAGTTTTATAAATTAATTATGAATTATACTAATGTAATTATGTAAATCAATAATTATATATGATACATTATAGAATAAAGAAGAAGGGTCGCAGAGAATAATTTTGATGTATTCAATTATTGATATTTGGCTAATGAGATACTGCGTAATTGGATGCATTATCGAATTAAAAAACAACTTAATTAGTACTCATTAGGTATAGATCATGCAATATCTTTGATAAATGATTCTGTCGCAATTTTTTCTTCCATCCCTCTTTTCTGGTGGATACTTTCGATTTTAACACTAATCTGAATGATCTCTCTTAGATCTTTATGTTTAATATTCAATTGAGGAGAACTATGTTATTCAAGCTCGACTCAATTACTTATTCATTAACTTAAGAGTTTAAAACTTTAAGCCGAATTTGTTGGTGAACATATTAGCTCATTTGCACCCTAAGCATTTATACGTTAATCGAACTTGGCTTCTTTAGAACGTAGTCCGTACATATGATTCATTATTTTCCCTTTCTCGTACAATTTTTTAATGATCTATAATCTATATATATACCTTTCTAGTTTCAATAAACTAATTTTGAGAATGTTTATATATGCGGGCTTCAATTCTCTTTTGACAGGGTAAGATATCATGTGAAATTGTTGTGAGCTTGAAGCAGCAGACACTCACAAGTCAAAATTGCTACCCTGAGGTGAGCTTATTATACATAATCATATTAATAATTGCCTTATTGCTTTAATTAAGCTGTATAATTCCTAATAATTTTGCTTGTTTAGTTGTTCTAATTTGATTAAAGGTAGCTAATAATCAGTTAAACAAACAGAAAAGCAAATAATCAAATTTTTTGGAGGAAAAGGTAGCCCGAGCATATTATTAAGTTAAATCAATATCTGCTAGAGTAGTGATACTAACTATGTTTATACTTCTTTTAAAAAAGTTTTTTTTTTTTTTTGGTGTTTAGAGAGCCACAGGGGGGTGAGAATCAATCCCAAAATCTCCTGAAATCGAGAGGGAAGCTCTAACCACTTGAGCTATGTTAAAACTTCCCTCACTCTCACTTCTTTTAAAAAGTTAATTCAACTAATTTTTATTTGAATTGAATGTAAGCTCGAAATTGAAAAGGATCTTGCGGTTAATAAACCCTAGTAAAACCCTCACCTTTAGGTAACTTAATTCATACGTAGTTTTATAAGATCTAATCTAATGAAGTACCTAATAGTGTTCTCTCGGCTCATTTTTGTAGTTGGAGGAAAAGCGTGACGCCTAGTTTGGAAGGCAAGAAAAGGGCAACTCGATCGATCATATCGTGTTAATAAGTAACTTAGTGAAATGATATTACTATCTACACGTTTTAAGTTTGGGTGCAAAGTTCTAGCTCTTAAGCTCTAAACAGAACTTTATACACATATAGGTCATTAGGTCTTGTGCATAAAGTCATATAATTAATTAATTATAGCTTTATTCGGCTATAAAATTATGTACAATTAGATGTATGTTAAACAAAGTTTCTCCATGTAATGGGAGATTAATTGACGTGATCATATGAAGATTAATTCGATGGAGGGATTGATCTTTTATATATGATCCTAGTTGTGTAATCTACATTTAGTAACAATTATGTAATTGTGTTAATTTGTATGTACTAAAGACTAGTAATGTATGTTAGCTTGAAAGTCATTTCACAACAAACTATTTTATTTACATTCTAGCTAGCTAGCTAGCTTTGCATGAGGCACGATGATTATAAGTGGTTGCACAACATGTCACGACAAATCACATGGACGTGCCAAAGGTTGGACATTCGTGCACACATTGCAGGTACTAAATTTTGTTTCATTTTAAACTCAACACTTCATCAGTTCTAAATTTTAAAGAGTATTCTTAAATAATCTGGAAACCATCAAATTAAGACGCTGATGGTTTATTTTTATTTTTATTTTTTTTCCTAAAATTGTTAAAACCTTGTTATGTCATTGGAGAGAGAACAATCAAATCAAAGGCCATGCATTTTCCTCACAAAATTCCAAATAATACAACCAAATTAAATAACCCAAGAAAATTACAAGTACAAACAAATTTACCATTTCACATACAAAATCATACAACAATACAAACAAATTCAATATTTATAGCTTTTATGTAAAGCATGGTTTTGGAGCTTATCAAGATTTAGCATGACTAGTCCACTTATAATCAGAACGATGATTCCTACACCTAAAGGATCCTGGATGACTTGTGGGTGAACAAACACATTGTCCCTCTCTTCCATCATAACCGCGGCTTATAGCCACCTCGCGTTCCACCACCACCTCCACAACCATCTCTGGTGACCGCCGTGTGCCTCTCCTAGGTTGGCTTCCGAGAGAATCATCATTGGCACCGGTAGGGAACGAGGCAATTGGATAGCACATAGCTAAGTAAAAATTTAGAGGCCAAGTTTAAAAAAGTAAAAAATATATATATAGATTTCGTTATTTTATAAGGCCATATATATGATATATATAATAGAATGAAGGTGAAGTTAGATGCCGTAAAGAAAGACTGAAAGAGTTGAGCTATATGTTAATATTTGGAGTTTGTGTGGAGGGGATAGAGTCCCAAAAGTTCTGGATTGGAGTTATTTTTGTGCCATATGATTTGGGTGATGAACACTTGGCCAAAAAAATACGTTATAAAAAGGTTATATTCATATATATAGAGTGGTTGCACGTACGTACGTACTGATACCACTTAGATTTATATAAATTAAGAAAAATTAATATGTTGAATTTAAACAAGTGAATGCGACTATAATTATATAAACCCCACTATAAGAATTATTTAGCAAGCTAAATTTTATCTAGTGGCCTTACCAAATTTTATTGTTGATTTGTTGTTTTTGTTTCTTTTTTAGGCTTAGTCTCTCTTTAGTTACCAAAAAAAGAGGTTATACTAGATTTTTTTTCTTTGAACAAAAAATACATGGAAGGTTAGATGTCTTTTCATTACAAAAACAAGTGATAAATTCAGTGTTATGTATGTGGTCTATGAATACGTATCAAATCATCTGTGGTCCTCCTTTTTCCATCCATCAATTTTATTTTCTGAAGGAATTCCATCAAATGATAATATGCATATCATAAAAATAATTATGCATATCATGCAGTGTAGCAGTGTAGCACCTCTACTAATTTGGAATTTTTAGGCATGTATTTTTGGTCATGTGTTATGTCAGGCTCATTTTGATCTATCATTAAAAAATAAAAATAAAAAAAAAAAAAAAAAAAAAAAAAAAGGCCTAAGTGAAATTTGACCCATGCAACTTTATTATTTTAGCCTTAATACTATGATTTTAACGTTTGAGAATAGAGGGGAGGTAAAAAATTCCCTACTTTCAAGCAAATATAGTTGGTATTACGGTCGGATCACTCATCTTATTGGGCCGCAAGTACACTTCACTCCACATTAGTTTGATATTGTCTGCTTTGGGTTTACCCCGCACGGATTGTTTTTGAGCACCTTTTCAACAAGCCTCACATTAATTAGAATGCTTCTACTTATAAGGATGTTCTCTTCTCCTTATGTCTTTCATGTAGGACTTGGGATGAATAACCCCGATAGTTGGTGAGACTCAAACTTTTAAAGTTACAAGGTGAGTTCTTCACCAACTCTACCAACAACTCTACCAAGTATGTTTGGTTGTAATACTATGATTTTATGGCCAAGTTGTCGACACAAAATTTTGGTCAATATTATGTACTCCGTAGTGATTAAATTTCTGATTTGTAAATCACCCTAACTAATAAAATCCCTCAAAATCAAATATGACATAATCGTGTACTCCATGCACCACCTTATTAGGAAAAAAAACCATTAGGAAAATTAAAAAATTCCACCTCAAATATTGATGGTAGAGTACATTAGTACCCTTCATTCAAAAAAAAAAAAAAAAAGTACATTAGTACCCTTATTAATTAAGTTGCTTAAATTAATTAATTTAAATATTAATAGGATAACATTATTAGCCTTTGACAAGTATGACAAATACCAACCCATCCAGCCACCTCACACATAGTCAAACATATAAGCAACATAATACAAATGTTATATTTCCAACTTAAGCCAGCTTACATTTCCGACTTAGCCAACAAACTTTATCTCTTGATTAATTAATATCTCTTCCTCAATTAATCTTCTTTTACATCAAACAAACTTATTATGAAATTCTTTCATATAAATTCTCCCCTTTTTCCCATGAAATCCTAGCCAAATTATTATTTTGTTATGTCATTTATAATGGATGAAAACAAACATTGGAGATCATTATCATGCTCAAGCAAAAACAACATCCCACAATCTACTTATCTTCTTAAAAACTTCTTGGAACACCATAATGGCCACCGTCGTCCGTCGTTCGAGCAACCCCGTGTTGAGGCCGAGGCCGAGACAAGGGCAAGGGCAAGATCAACCTCATCACTACCAACAATATCATCAATTTCATCAACATCATCATCCAAAATGCAAGGGTTTTTCAGGAGAATAAGAAGAAAATTTAGGAAAGAAAAGAAAACTTATGGTTCAAACCCTATGATAGTGCCTTATAACTCTTATACTTATTCCAAAAACTTTGAAGATAAAGATTTGGCCTTAGCTGAGCCTGATAACTTGTCTAGATCATTCTCGGCTCGGTTCGCCACCCCGCCATCGGTCATCCTAAGGGTTCAAGCTATAAGATGAAATCAAACAATTTTATGCAAAGGTTCTTGATAATTCTGTATTTAGGTTGGTTACATTAAGAGACTATAGCTTTATATATTTTCTCTTTTATTTACTTATTATATTTTTTTCATTTTTTCAAAACTCTAGTCATGCATCATCCATAGGTTTTATTATACCTTCATACTTGAGGGGATTTTTTTTTTTTTTTTTTGTTTTTTAAATATAAATTAAGTACTTATTGAAACCTATTAAACCTGATTTTATACATGTAAGTAGATCAGTAGATGTTTATCATACATTTGTTTATGTTCGTGCATGAATTTATGATACGAGTACATTATTACTAAAATTTAAGTTGTACTAAGACGACAATAGTATGTTGTCAAATCTTACAATTACATAACCACTTTAATATTAGTTGATGGATAACTTTATTTTCTCCTAAAAAAACGATCTTGAAATGAGTTACTTCGTAATATAGTTTAGTAAATCACAGATAATATTTGTCATTCTATTTCTAAATTAACAGTTCTAGATTTTACTAATTATATTTTATTGTGATGAAAAGGGTAGACAACAATTTTTTAGAAGCTAGAATTACCAGCTTGTTGACAACAATTTTCCATAAAGTATTATCTTTTATTGTCTCCACTTATTTTTACTAAAATAAGTGATAAGGAACACTCAAGTTCGATCAATCTACTACTAAAGTAAATTTATTAGATAAGTAAAAGTCAGATAAATAGAATACATTTTAAATATGTATATAAGCTTTGATCTAGCTACTTTCTCTGTTTCTCACACAATTGTCTATTTGCATTTTGTGTAGTCTCCAATATACTCATTTGATAGTTAATAGATCATGTTAAGATTTTGAAAAAACACACTGAAACGAATTAACAAGAACAGAAAAGAGTATAATTATTGTATGCATATATAATGAAAGAGATGTTCAACATACTTGTCAAAAAAAAAAAAAAAAAAAAAAAGAAAAAAAGAAAAAGGAGACAGATGTTTAATATTGCCTATTTATTTTGATAATTCTATGATAATAAAATTAGATCTTAAGTTTCTCAAGTCAAGAAATTAGTGAGGGCGCATACACTATATTAGGGCAGCCTTAAGGGTGAATAAAAAAATAGTTCACAATGGGTGAACAAGTGAATGGGTGGCTTAATGGTGATCTCTATAATTGTTCATAGTGAATGGTTGTGGGATCGATTGCTGCTGCAAGCATTTGGACGAATTTATGGATTGTGGGCCCCACCCATTTTTATTTTTTTTTCAGGAAAAAAATAGAAAGCAGCGGCTGGGAGCGCGCCACTTGGCCCAGCCGCAGCTTGACACGTGTCACTGTTTTAAATAAATCCGTTGTAATTTTGCAACGGATATATTTTACAAAACACAAATCAAAAAAAAAAAAAAAATACCAACGGCTCTATTTTTTTCCCCTCTATAAATAGACACCCATATTGCTATACTTTCTTCAACTTTGAAAATCCATTTCTTTCTACTATATTTTTCTCTTCAAAAATCCCCTCTATAATTACCAATATTATTATTATTAATATTATTATTATTATTATTATTATTATTATTATTATTATTATTATTATTATTATTATTATTATTATCGTTATTATTATCATTTTTATTATTATTATCGTTATTATTATTATTTCCTTTATTATTATTATCGTTATTATTATTATTTTTATTATTATTGTCGTTATTATTATTATTATTAAATTTTTATTTTTTCCAAATATAAATTATAATTATGGATGCTAATACCAACCCCAAAACAAATAGAAAGAAGAAAAAAAATTTGGGTCAAAATATGATCCTTCAAGCTCGTTTTGCCATTATTAAAAAGCCGTCTTTGGCGTGGGATACCGACATACTCCACAATATCATGCTCGCCTGCATCATAATACATTATATGATCGTTGAAGATGAACGAGAGACGTATCAAAATAACGTTAATACCAATGAGTTTATGAATGTTGGAGGCAACGCTAATGAGGACACTACCGAGTACCGTACTGATCGTATTGTGGATATCGGCTTATACTTGTCTCGTAGAACAGAGATTGAGGATCAACAGACTCATTTGCAGCTAAAAAACGACTTGGTCGAACATATATGGAATAAATTTGGTAACAACGAAAACTTAGGCAACTAGGTTTACAACAAATGGTTATTCCTAAGGACATCTTACAAAACGATGTGTAGTTGTTTTTTTTTTTTTTTAAATAAAATGTACTAGATTATAGTTGTAGAACTGTAATCACGATTTGTACCTCTTTTTTTTTTGTTAATTAAAATTAGCTGCGTTGTTGTTTAAAAAATATTAATCACAAGAATTAGTTTTTTAAAAAGCTGATAAAAAAATGCGATAATTTCTTAATTAGTAATCACGATTAAAATATTAAATACGTCAATTAATTACATTGACATCGGGTTAATAAATTATAATTATGAAACAAAAAAGATTATATTTACAAAAATAAAATAAGGTGGGGTAGGGAGTATTGATGATGAACCATTGTTTAGTGTTCATTGTTAAGAGTGAATATTGTAAATGGTTTGTTGGGTTGATGTGGATGAGAGAGAAATGGTGATAGTGACCCATGAACCATTTATTTGGGTTCACCAATAAAGATGCTCTTATGCTTGTAATCATTAATTTATTATAAAGCTATTTCAATGATATGACGTATAAATTACTTGGTACAAACTATCTTTGATAATAACCATTAAAATCATTATGAAATGGTTAATTATTGGGGATTACCAAATCAATCAATCAGCTAGGTCAAACGTTCTCATCCATCATAAGGATAAGAATAGCTGAATTATTTAGACTTTAAATTTTAGAGAATACTCTACCCCTATTTTTTTGCCTCATTTGACTATGCACGGTCTTTTAGACGTATTTTAAAACGTTTATATCTTTATTTTTATATACGTAAAAATTATAAAAACATGATATTAATAAAATATACAATGAGACGAATCTAACAAGACCACTCATGACTATATTATCTTTTATAGGTTAACAATAAATTATGGTCAAAGTTTCAAAATTTAACCAAAAAAATGACAATGGGACAAAAATAAAGATACAGAGAAAGTAATATTATACCTGATTTATGGCATATAGGACCGATAGGAGTACAATATCACATAATTAATTAATTAATATTTCTAAAAGTCAATTAAGAACAAATTAAAAGTGACAACCCACAAACCATGATTTTTGATTTTTTGTAGTAACTAGTCAATATAGACAAACTATTGCCTCTTTGTTTTATGAATTGGTATTATGATATTGGGCTCCCAGTATTTGACGATTCTAGAATAACTTGTATTTTTCTAATTTTGGCATGAAAAACTAAGGACCCATTCACTACTTCACCTTATTTTTTGTTGAATTGAAATTATTTTTACTAAACTAAAATTATTTTTGCTGCACTTAAATTAATTTTACTGAACTAAATTTAATTTTACTGAAATTGAAATTATTTTGCTGAACTGAAATTATTTTTACTAATTTTATTTTATTTTTTGCTTTATAGTTACTGAATTTTACTGAACTGAAATTATTTTTACTAAACTACACTTATTTTTACTTGTTGAGTCCCTTAGGTTTTGATTGATAGTTTTGAATGATGACAAACAGCTAAGGGAAACAGGTCCTTGAAAGTGTTCGATACAGTTGGGGAACCAGCTAACATAGAACACTGTTTCCCCAGACAAGTTATTACTTACATGAGTTTTCTTATTGAACTAACTTGTCTTTATACAGGGAACAGTTATATGATAAAAGTGTTATGTACTGGTAGGGAACCAGTATGTACTGTTTCCATGGTTGCTACGTGGTAAAGCAGTCACATACTCTTTATTGTGCATTAACCATGTTACATGTGCAGTAGTTGAGTTGATTCCAAGACTTGGAGCATAGAAGCCTTTCGAAGATATTTCGAAGAAAGATTGTTTGCTCATAATAGAAGTATTCAAGGAAGATTCAAGTCTTGAAGATTACATGAAGAAAAGACGATTTATGCTTTAATATGTTATCTAGGTTTTCATGTAATATGCTCCGTAGTATGCTTGCATGTTTGGGTTATATAAGTGCTTAAAAATATATTGAAGTATGATATGAAATCTGGTACAAAGTTGGAACAGGTTTCATAACATGTTTCAATTCAGGGAACCAGGTCGGGGAACCAGGTTCACTGTATTCGAGCTGCCGTTTTGGAAAAAGATTTTACAAAAAGATTTTTTCGAAAAGATTATTTTGAAAATATTTTGTGCAGCTGGAAATAAGATGAAATATTCTTGGTTACCTAAAAACTAGGAGTATTTATCTTAATTGATTCTATCTTTGTGATTAAATCAAATAAGATAAAAACTTTCCTAAAATTACATTATATCTTATTCTCTAAGATTGTGTGATTTAAGGAAACTAGGTTTTAGGAATCTAAGCTTATATAAACTCATCTTATTTCACATATTTCGTGTGCCTCTCCAGAAATTAAAAGAGCAATTATTTGAGAGCATATACTTAAGCACTAATCCCATTCATCAAGTCATATACAAGAGCATTCTAGTACTTAAATATTTTCTCTTAATTAGCTTCGTAGAAGTGAGATCAAAGGGGAGTTCTTGATTCTTGTATTGAGTCTTTAACAAAGGGGTTAAAGGCTGGGTGAGTGTTTGTGAGTTCAAACACATTGGGCTTACGAGTGTAAGTCAAGAGCACACTCGGAGTAGAGTGTGGGGTTTGCTGGTTCCCGGAGTAGGGAAACAGCAGAGTGTTCTTTGTCTTTGTTTTTCGGAGTAGATTAATAAAGAACTTAGGATAGGAGGACGTAGGCCTGAGTTGGCTGAACCTCGTTAAATTTGTTGTGTTCTTTATTGCTTTGTTTCGTTAAATTTGTTGTCTTCTTTATTGCTTATTTATATTCCGCTGCGTACGGGAACCAGCACAACTGGTTCCTCACACATAATCCGAAAAGAAGCAAAATTAGCCAACGATTACTTAACACTCAATTCACCCCCCCCCCCCTCTTGAGTGCCCATTGAACCTTCAATTGGTATCAGAGCCTAAGCTTCTCGAAAGAGTAACATCTAGAGGAGTTAAGAATGAGTACTCAAGAATTAAGTGCAATCGGTTATGACAACAAGTCACCCAAGTTTAATGGAAATAATTATGCTTGGTGGAAGAACAGGATCCAGAATGTTATCATGGGTATTGATTATGAATGCTGGCTCGTAGTTAAAAATGGTCCTAATATCATTCTCAAGACAGATGTTGAGGGGAACCAGGTTCCCAAGAAGGATAGCGAATTGGTCATTGCTGATTACAAGTTGCTGGAAAAGAATGCTAAGGCAATGTCAATACTACAACAAGCAATAGGTGAGACCGAAACAAATCGTATCTCTGGCTGTAGTAGTGCTAAGGAGATATGGGACACCCTTGAACTTGCGTTTGAGGGAACCAGTGAGGTAAAACGGTCTAAAATTGATTTAATCATGTCTAAATATGAATTGTTTGCCATGAATAAAAATGAAAAAATCAATGACTGCTTTCGTAGGTTTATGACTATTGTAAATGATCTTAGATCTCTTGGTAAAAATTTATCTGACGAGGATCTTGTGAGAAAATTATTGCGTAGTTTAACAGATGCATGGACAGCCAAGGTAACAGCAGTATATGAAGCAAAGGATCTGTCTACCTTGTCTCTGGAACAGCTGATTGGTTCCCTTATGACTCATGAGATGCTGATTGACTCTAAGTTTGAGAAGGAACCAGCAAGAGGCATGGCGCTTAAGGGAACAGTAGAAGATGATGAAGATGAAATTAGCATGATTGCAAAAAGATTTGAGAGATCTCTTCGAGATCAAAGAAAGAATTTCAAAGGTAAGCATTTTAAAAAACTATAAAAAATCTAACTCTAATTCTTCTTCTACAGGATGTTTCAAGTGTGGAGAAAAAGGACATCTTATTCGAGATTGTCCTAAGTGGAATGACAAACAGTCTAAATCCGGAGATAAACAAGCATACAAGAATGCCATGATAGCTTCCATGTGGGGAGACTCTGACTCAGGGTCAGATGAAGAAGAAGGATCATCCAACTCAGATGTTTGCCTAACTGCCTTTACAAACATCAAGGAAAACAGCACTGGTCCAGGAACCAGAGGGGGAACCAGTACATTCAACAAATGCTTTATGGCAAAGAAGGATGTACTACATGAACGCAAGGTAAGCTTAGAGCAAATTAGAGAAGATATGCATGAATATGATAGAGAAAATATGCTTGCTTGTATTGATTCCTTACTAGATGAATGCTATAAACTAAGTGAAACATACATAACTTGCAAAAGAGAATTAAAAGAAAAACGTGGTGAATGTAATATTGCTATTGCTAGTTGTGATCATCTAGAAGGAGTCTGTTATGAACTAAAAAAATCAAGTAGCAGAACTAGAGGTTGAATTGGACAAGTGTAAAGTGGAACTAGAAAAGGAAAGATCGTTTGAACCAATTGATGGTGAAGAGGATCTGACCTCCTGGTTCCCTAGAGACTTATCAACCACTAGTGATACTCTTGATTTTTCAGTAGCTATAAGTAAAGCAAATTCGTGTACTAGAACTTCCTTGTTGAAGGCCTTTGAAACATTGGCTTACAACCTGGAAAACTCTCACAAGGAAATTGCTTCACTTAAAGCTGCACAGTTCACTGTTTCCCCTACAGGTACCAGTGTAGATGTCAGTAATACGATTGATAAGTATGAAAGTAATATTTGTGATTTGCATGCGGAAATCAATCAACTGAAAAAGGACAAGCAACCAGTGGTTGTTGACATGTCTATTGACTCTATGGTTTCAAAGCTTAATCTACAATTCGAAGCTTTAAAAAGTAACTTTGATTTTCTTAAAGAGAAAAACGAATTGTTAACTAAAACACTTGAAACCAGAGAAAAAGAACTTAATGATAGTCATAGACATGTGGACAAATTATTGAATGCTCAAGAATCCTTAAATTACCTGACTTCATCAAGAGGAAACAGAGGAAAAGTTGGTCTTGGTTATACTAGACAGAGAACCAGGACTAACTGGTCTCCCAGAGAAACCACCTGGATCAAAGAATATCAACGAGGCAAGTATGTCATGACTAAAGAAATGCATGTGTGTTTTCATTGTGGTAAAAATGGACATAAGATACATGAATGTCCAGCTAAGAAAATTAGTGCTAATAAGAACAGCAAGGGTGTAAAATATGTGTGGAGAAGAAAGGATCAACAAGATGTTAATGTTGTTGAAAAGGGACCCAAGTATGTTTGGGTTCCTAAAACTAATGTTTGATTTGCTCTTGCAGGCTAGAGTGAAGGGAGACACCTATTGGTATTTGGACAGTGGTTGCTCAAGACACATGTCCGGGGATAAAGATCAATTCCTTTCACTAGTGGCCTTTGATGGAGGAAGTGTCACCTTTGGGGATAACAACAAGGGAACCATCACTGGTTTAGGTAAGGTTGGTAAGACACTTTCTAACGCAATAGATGATGTTTATTATGTTGAAGGCTTGCAACATAATCTCTTGAGTATTTCTCAATTATGTGACAAAGGTAATATAGTTGAGTTTCAAGCCAACCTATGTCACATAGTTAACTCACAAACAGGAGAACTTGTATGTGAGGGAACCAGGAAGCATGATGTTTACATCACCTTCTTAGATAAAATCCCTCAAGACAAGTCCATCTGTTTGAAAGCTGTTTCTGACAATAATCAATGGATTTGGCATAAGAGGTTTGGACATGCTAGCCTAACACTTCTAAACAAACTTAAAACACGTGACTTAGTTGTAGGCCTTCCTAACATTAAGTATGAAGCTGATAAAGTTTGTTCTGAATGTGTAAGGGGGAAACAGGTCAAAATCTCTTTTAAGCCTAAAACTGTTTTGAGTACCAGCAGACCCTTCGAACTTGTACACATTGATTTGTGTGGTCCCATGAGAGTACAAAGTCGAAGAGGTCATAGATATGTCTGTGTTATGGTTGATGATTATTCTAGGTACACTTGGGTAATGATGTTACACACAAAGGATGAAACGTTTGAAGAATGGGTAACATTGGTGAAACAAGTGGAGAACCAGCTCACCCACAAGCTGGTCTCGGTAAGATCAGACCATGGTACTGAATTTGATAATGCTAACTTTATTGATTATTGTAGGGAACATGGAGTTAATCACAACTTCTCAGCCCCTAGAACACCTCAACAAAATGGTGTTGTAGAAAGGAAGAATAGAACTCTTGAGGAGATGGCGAGGACGATGCTCATTGAGAGTGGTCTCCCAAAGAGTTTTTGGGGAGAAGCTGTTGACACTGCTTGCTATATATTGAATAGAGGTCTCATTAGACCAAAGTTAAATAAGACTCCCTATGAACTTCTTAAAGGTCGAAAGCCCAACATTACATATTTTCGCATTTTTGGATGTAAATGTTATGTGCATAATAATGGGAAGGACCAGCTTGATAAATTTGATCCTAGAAGTGATGAGGGAATCTTCCTTGGATACTCTTCTCACAGCAAAGCATATAGAGTCTTTAATAAAAGGACTCTTCGTGTTGAGGAGAGTGTCCATGTCATTTTTGATGAATTTAACATGTCTTCTGAGATTGCGCAGGTACAACCTGATGAAGTGATTGGATTGATGGATTTCACGGGGAACCAGTATACTGGTCCCACGGATGAAGTGCAAGCAGATCTAGGCCTACCAAATACTCCACCAGATGATAATGATGAAGTGCCTAGAGAAGAAAATGAAGATAATGAGGACTCTGAAGGGGAACCAAGTCCTGATGGTTCCTCAAATAATAGACAGGTAATGAGTTCAGGGGAACAGAAGAAGGTACCACCCCTGAACCTGAGGTAAGTAATGATAGAGGAAACAGCATGAATGTGAATCCTCCTGGCTCCTCAGAAGAAGGAGAGATCCATGAACATGCTGGTTCCCAACTTAATGAGAAAGCACAAAACAGTCTTAATTTTAAAAGTTATAGATATCAATCTTCTCATCCCACTGATCAAATAATTAGTGATATAAATAAGGGGATTCAAACGAGAACAAATGTTTTTTCAAAACTTTTGTGCTTTCTATTCTTTCTTGTCTAATGTAGAGCCTACTGACTATAAAATGGCATTGACTGATCCTGATTGGGTACTAGCTATGCAAGATGAGTTAAATCAGTTTCAGAGGAACCAGGTTTGGCACCTGGTTCCCCGTCCCAAGGAAAGATCAGTCATTGGCACTAGATGGGTCTTTAGAAACAAGTTAGATGACCTTGGTACTATAGTCAGAAACAAAGCAAGGCTAGTGGTGCAAGGGTACAATCAACAAGAAGGAATTGACTATGATGAGACGTTTGCACCAGTAGCTAGGCTAGAGGCTATTAGGATTTTAATTGCTTATGCTGCTCACATGAATTTTAAGCTGTTTCAGATGGATGTAAAGACTGCCTTCCTCAATGGATATTTAAAGGAAGAAGTATATGTGGAGCAGCCACCTGGTTTTGAAGATGCACCTTTCCCCCAACATGTGTACAAGTTGGACAAAGCATTATATGGGTTGAAACAAGCTCCGAGGGCTTGGTATGAAAGATTGTCCAATTTCTTGATGGCAAATGATTACAAGAGGGGAACAGTAGACAAGACCTTGTTCATAAGAACCAGGGGGAAACACTTGATTGTAGTACAAATTTATGTTGATGATATTTTATTTGGTGCTACTAATCAGGTTTTATGTGATGAATTTGCTAATCTTATGCAGAGTGAATTTGAAATGAGCATGATGGGAGAACTAGGATTCTTCCTAGGGCTGCAGATTAAGCAAATGGATGATGGAATAATGATCCATCAACAAAAGTACTTAAAAGAGTTGCTGAAAAAATTCGGCATGGAGAACAGCAAAGCTTATGATACACCTGTTCCCCCATCTACAAAATTAGATGCTGATCTTAAGGGAAAAGATGTTGAAGCTTCTCTTTATAGAGGAATGATAGGTTCTCTACTTTACCTAACAGCTAGTAGACCTGACATTGTGTTTTCTGTTGGTTTGTGTGCTAGGTTTCAAAGCAATCCAAAGGAATCTCACTTGAAGGCTGTTAGAAGGATACTTAGGTATCTTGTAGGAACAGCAAATCTGGGATTGTGGTACCCCAAAGGCAGTACCATTGATCTTATTGGATACACAGATGCAGATTATGCTGGTTTCTTAGTTGATAGAAAGAGCACATCAGGTATGGCACACTTTCTTGGCTCTTGTCTAATTTCATGGGGTTCTAAAAAGCAAAATTCAGTGGCCCTATCCACAGCAGAGTCTGAATATATAGCTGCAGCTTCATGCTGTTCCCAGCTACTGTGGATAAGGAACCAGCTGAAAGATTTTGGTGTTATTTATAAAAGTGTTCCTATTTTTTGTGATAACACTAGTGCAATCAATATTTCAAAGAATCCTGTGCAACACTCCAAGACAAAACACATTGAAATAAGACACCATTTTTTAAGAGACAATGTGGAAAAAGGATTGGTGGAGATGTTGTTTTGTAAAAGTGAAGATCAAATTGCTGATATCTTCACAAAGCCTTTGTGTAGAGAGTCTTTTTGTAGGTTAAGAGTCCTTTTAGGTCTAGTTAGATTTTAGGTATTGGCTTCAATTACTTCCTTCAATGATTGGTTAGAATGGTATTCTCTTGTATAGTGTGTGTACATACTTATGTTGATATCTTTCAAGTGTTGTGTAGATGGTTCAAAATCTCAAAAGGATTGAGAATCATTGTTGTAAGAAACAGGTGAAATCAGGCTGAATTGCCAGAAACAGCGTGACATGGTTCTATACAGGTACCAGCAAAGGGAAACAGCAGACCAGCTCTGATATGTCATCCGATAATATCTTTTATTTTCGGAAGATTACTATAAGATATTTCCTTTTGGAAGGAATTTATCTTATTTCAGTTATTTAATCCCATATAAAAGGCAAACATATCATATGCCTTATTTATAGTTGGTTGAGATAATTATGGTAAAAGATAATTACCAAATTTTTGATTTCAATTTAAAAATATCCTTTACAGTTGCTTTTTATTGGCTCAACTAACTCTTTTCTTTCCTTCTTCTCTCTTTGTGCTTCATTGTTAAAAATATACACTAACCCTTTGTGCAGATCATCAATCATCATCACTCGAAATTTCTCTCTCTCTCTCTCGTATGCTTTAAATTCATCATTGTTCATTTGGTTACTGTTCACTCAAGGAACCAGCTCAGTCTCAGGGGGAACATCAGATGGAAGCATAAGTGTCCTTAAGCCCGAAGTTGGAGGAAATTCAGAAAATTCAGAGTGAAGAGGATGAAATAGAGATTGTTGGTTATTATGAGGAAACACCCATTGCTAAGACCATGGTACGAAGTAGAGTAACTCAATTAAAGAAGTTCACTGAGAAGGTGCAGGAGGAACAGTCCATTGACGCTGTTCCAGGAACCAAGAGAAAAAGGGTACCAGCAAGAACCTCCTTGCTTGATTGATGTGATGCTAGTTTTGCACTCGTTATGCAACAAGGAGAACAGTTTTGCACTCGTTATGCAACAAGGAGAACATTCTGAATCAGTACATATCTCTCATGCTTTCTTTAAAAAAAAAAAAAAAAAAAAAAAAAAAAAAAAAAAAAAAAAAATAGAGGAACCAGCAGGTCAGGAAGTGGTTTTGAAACAGATTGGGGAATCACAAGAATATGCTTAGTAATATAATGATTTTGGTTTAAGCAGAGCATGGTGACAAGGATGAAGAGGAATCAGATGATAATACAGAAGATGTTGCAAAGTTCGAGGAGGAGGAAGGGAACGAGAATGATGATGAGGAGTGATGCTGTTTCTGTTCTTGTTTTCCTCATCCTCATGTTTATTCTTAAATAACTGATTTTGTTGGTCTGTCTACTTCTCTCCATTCCATGAACTTTCTTTTTGGATGGATTTGGGCTTCTTTGGTTGAACTTTGTTGGCTTGTATGAACTACTAACTCTGCTATGGTATGAACTGTTTGACTAATCTCTTTTTGCAGCATAATGCTTGAATGGTGGTTGATGCCATTGTATGGATAAGCACATTAACTTGTGCACATTGCTTTTACTTGTGGATACTTTTTAATGATGCCAAAAGGGGGAAGTAGTCTGAAGTTGAAGCCTAAGGTTTAGCTAGTTTAGATTGAGTCAGTTTGAGTCTTTTTATTTCGTATTTTCTATTTTCTGTTTAGGGAACCAGTTGGCCTAACTGACTTGTTCCAAAGAGTTTTGAGTCCTTGAAGTTTTGACGGTTTTTCTTTTTGAGCATGTCCACAGGTTCAGGAACTTCAAAAGTTTGTCATCATCAAAAAGGGGGAATTTGTTGAGTCCCTTAGGTTTTGATTGATAGTTTTGAATGATGACAAACAGCTAAGGGAAACAGGTCCTTGAAAGTGTTTCGATACAGTTGGGGAACCAGCTAACATAGAACACTGTTTCCCCAGACAAGTTATTACTTACATGAGTTTTCTTATTGAACTAACTTGTCTTTATACAGGGAACAGTTATATGATAAAAGTGTTATGTACTGGTAGGGAACCAGTATGTACTGTTTCCATGGTTGCTACGTGGTAAAGCAGTCACATACTCTTTATTGTGCATTAACCATGTTACATGTGCAGTAGTTGAGTTGATTCCAAGACTTGGAGCATAGAAGCCTTTCGAAGATATTTCGAAGAAAGATTGTTTGCTCATAATAGAAGTATTCAAGGAAGATTCAAGTCTTGAAGATTACATGAAGAAAAGACGATTTATGCTTTAATATGTTATCTAGGTTTTCATGTAATATGCTCCGTAGTATGCTTGCATGTTTGGGTTATATAAGTGCTTAAAAATATATTGAAGTATGATATGAAATCTGGTACAAAGTTGGAACAGGTTTCATAACATGTTTCAATTCAGGGAACCAGGTCGGGGAACCAGGTTCACTGTATTCGAGCTGCCGTTTTGGAAAAAAGATTTTACAAAAAGATTTTTTCGAAAAGATTATTTTGAAAATATTTTGTGCAGCTGGAAATAAGATGAAATATTCTTGGTTACCTAAAAACTAGGAGTATTTATCTTAATTGATTCTATCTTTGTGATTAAATCAAATAAGATAAAAACTTTCCTAAAATTACATTATATCTTATTCTCTAAGATTGTGTGATTTAAGGAAACTAGGTTTTAGGAATCTAAGCTTATATAAACTCATCTTATTTCACATATTTCGTGTGCCTCTCCAGAAATTAAAAGAGCAATTATTTGAGAGCATATACTTAAGCACTAATCCCATTCATCAAGTCATATACAAGAGCATTCTAGTACTTAAATATTTTCTCTTAATTAGCTTCGTAGAAGTGAGATCAAAGGGGAGTTCTTGATTCTTGTATTGAGTCTTTAACAAAGGGGTTAAAGGCTGGGGTGAGTGTTTGTGAGTTTCAAACACATTGGGCTTACGAGTGTAAGTCAAGAGCACACTCGGAGTAGAGTGTGGGGTTTGCTGGTTCCCGGAGTAGGGAAACAGCAGAGTGTTCTTTGTCTTTGTTTTTCGGAGTAGATTAATAAAGAACTTAGGATAGGAGGACGTAGGCCTGAGTTGGCTGAACCTCGTTAAATTTGTTGTGTTCTTTATTGCTTTGTTTTATTTCGTTAAATTTGTTGTCTTCTTTATTGCTTATTTATATTCCGCTGCGTACGGGAACCAGCACAACTGGTTCCTCACACATAATCCGAAAAGAAGCAAAATTAGCCAACGATTACTTAACACTCAATTCA